>NC_040917.2:21657577-21957577 GCF_004126475.2 Phyllostomus discolor | reverse complement strand
TAAACTCAAACAAGATGAATAAATCTCAAAAAGAAAGGCCAAGCTAAAGATTGAGTGAAACCTTTAAAATATTAAGTAGAGAGGCAAAATTTATATTTATTTAAACTCTGAAAGTAGGAATGGGCGGGGAAGCAATAGTGGTTAATTGCTTGTCTTCATTCTTCTGTCTTCTGTGGAAGTCGCATAAAAACTTTTAGAAATATCTAACATTACTCTGTTTGAATTCTTAAACATAACTTTTATAACTTCTCACTGTTCCTTCATTTGTTTCTTATGTCTTTTTTCCTTTTTTTAAGATATTTATTTATTTATTTTTAGAGAGGGAAGGGAGGAAGAAGGAGAGACAGAGAGAGAGAGAGGGAGAGAGAGAGAGAGAGAGAGAGAGACATCAATGTGCTTTTGCTGGTGGGGGCCATGGCCTGCAATCCAGGCATGTGCCTTGACTGGGAATCGAACTTGTGATGCCTGGTTCACAGCCCGCACTCAATCCACTGAGCTATGCCAGCCAGGGCTGTTTCTTATTTCTTATATGTTACAGGGTGGTGTCTATAGTGAGAAGGAAGCTGTTTTTCTTAGTTGGTTGATTTTCTATAAATCATTCTATTAGTTTGCTAGCGCACTTTATAGTGCAGTGATGAATTAAGAAGAGAGTTGTAGGTAGCGATTTTATACATAAATATACTAAATTTTAGTTAAATGCATTTATTCAACAGCTCTGTTCAGTTATGTCTAATTTTGAGATTAAGCCATTTAATAAATTTAAACCTATATTTAATTTTAACTCACAATCAAATATACCTATGAATTCATACTTTATACATTAGTGGACATTGGAAATAGTTCAGTCACAAATAAAATAGAACTATTAATTCAAAGGTTTAGGAAATAAAACTTTCTTTATTCAGAAAAGGCAGTTTTTAACGGTGATTGTATATAACCTTATGATGATAAGTAAAGGACTGTTGTGTAACAATAGAATGTGAAAGTAATAATTTTTAGTCAAACAGTGCACTCATGTTTGTTGCTGTTAAAATGCATATGAACAGGATTGCTAGTCCACAGAATTATTTACAGAAGAGAAAATAACAATTATGATTTTTTTTGGCATTCAAACAAATAATTTATTTGATTATTTTTCTCTCTCTGGTTCCAACTTACCAAGCATTCTAATTCTTCACTGTTATTATCTCTGTGGTCTTTTTCCAAATACAATTACCAAAATTATCAGTATTGTTTCTTTTGTTATCACTGTTGTGGGGCCTCTGGGTTGCTGATATGTTTTTTTTTTTTTTAAATTGGACACTATTCCAAACATGCAAAGTTTAAAATTGGAGGGAAAAAACCCTAAGTGATAATACCTCTTCACATGTTTTTCTACTTTTTTTTCTTGTGGGTGTATTGTGTATATTTAAATGAACACTTATAATAAAAATATAGTCATTTGCATTATACCTCATTGTAAGTAAAGGTCGTAAATGGCCATTTATCCATGGGCCTTGCCTGTCAGTCTCCAGTGATCTGTGTCGATGCACAGATGGTTTACAACTGTTAGCTGGAAACATTGTACAAAGGATGTCCATATATTCTTAATTTTGCGTTCATCTATTTCTCTAAATATAGTGAAAAAGGCACTATGAAAAGTATACTCTTTATTAAATCAACAAACCTAAGAAAACATTAGCTGTTTTAGTTTAAGTGTAAAGGCCAAACATTTTGATTATAGGCAAAGGAGAAAATTATACGCTCTTTGGCTACTGTTAAAGAACTGTTAAAGGTCCTCTGAATATTTTAGTGAGAGTCAAGAAACAGAAGGGTTCACGGTACGCGGCAGTAGTTCACTGATGCACAGGCTTATGGTTAAGGTGCCCGTACCCCATCTCTACATATATCCTGCTGGCACGCGGTTACTTTTTGACTGTCTCCCCCTTTTTTAGTCATCTTCCTCCCTTTTCCACTAAGGTGCCCGCTGCCCATTCCCTTCCTTTGTGGCAGCTGGGCAAAGGCAAAGACAGTGGCTTCACCCTTCACTTGCATGTCCTTTTTCAAGCAGACCTTACTCAGCCCGGCTATTTGCTTAAATAGATAATAGCAGTGACTAATTAAACTAGCTCCCCTGTTAGCTTCACATCAGCAAAGCTCTGTTGTGCTGTGGCCTTGTGCTCTGTCTTCTTTTAAAGAAACACATGACCATTATCCTAACACATAATAGAAAATTAGATTTAAACAAACACCCCCCCCCCCCCCGGTGAAAACTGATAAGGTTTTTGTTCACCAAATGGACTCTCTTGAAGATTAACCATTGTATGAAAAGTAATCTTTGGCAGTCATCACTAACTGATGATGCCCCATGTAAGAGATAGCGCTTCACCCCATGTAAGAATACTTTCCATGCTTATTAAAGGAAACTGAGGGATGATAAATTTCTATGCAGTTATTTTCTTTTTAAAGTGAGACTTTTAAAAAATATAATCAAAGATTCTAAGGATTGAAAATGCCCTTAAGATTCACCTACTCAAGCATAGATATTTAAGTCCTGCTTTCTAATCAGCATTTCTAATATCACGGCCAAGTGATCATCAACCCTTTCTTTCAATGTTCCAGGTGAGTGAGAACTCACCCCATCCCAAGATAACCGAATCCACATGTGTGCAGGTATAACTATGAGGAATGCCCTCCTATGAAGAGCTGGAATTTGTGAGCGTGTACCTTCTAGCACCCGTACCCACTCACCTGGTTGTTGGTCATTCACATCGGAGCACTCAGGCCTCCCATTCATCCTCTAGTTTATGGAAATGATATTTTGGTTCTCCCCCAGGCTGTCTGGATGTCAAGGTTGCACCGTCCTCCTGCTGAGAGCACTGTGTGTGTCCGCATCTCATGTACTGTAATGTAAAAACCTGGCTGGCCCATTTGACAAATCTGTCAAGATGACAGTAAGAAGCGGTATCTCTAAAATGCGGGAGTTGAACCGAGATCCGAAAAGTAAGCATGAGCCATTCAAAAGCTGAAAGAAAGATGATCCCACTCAGAGGAGATCACAGCCACTAATTAGAGAAAGAGCCTACAAGCCTGAGGACCACACACCTGGTGTCCCATGAAGTCAGAAAGACCCAGGAGCTAGATTTTGAGCACGTTTAATGCCAGAGTTGAGTTCGGGTGTGATTCTAAATACAAGGAGAGTTTGTTCAAGTTTACGATCAGAGGATCGTGGGAGGATGTGGTTTACTTTTTAAAAGATCATTTGGCACTGTGAAGACAATGGATTCGAGAGCCAATGACAGTAGAAACCAGGATGGCAGCCGGACATTGACAGTGGTCTGATGAAGATGTGCACCAGGGTAGTAATAAGATGAAGTTAAATTTCTCCACTTTCTCTAGTTCTAATTTGGAACAATATTCCCAACTTCTCAATCCTTCAGGAGCGATCCTGGTAACAAGACATATTCTAAAATATTTGTTCGTCTCTATGGCCTCTTTTCAATAAATGTGATTTGATCATTACCTGTGCTTATTAAATGGTTCCTATAAAGTATGCATTTCTTACAGAAATGGAAAGGAAACATTTGTAAACTGTGTTCACAAACGGATTGACACAACAAGCCGTTCCCGGTTGTAGTCCCAAACACCAGGTGTGATCATTATTGTGAGTCATTGGTCAATGGCAGTTCGTGGAAGGTCCACGCTAAGCCTCAACAGTTCCATTCTTCCCTTCCTCTCATGGCAGACACAGGAATTGCACAGATACGTTAAAGTAGATGTTGGTTGAGAAGCGCGGATAACAGTTCCTGCCCCTGATGAGTCCTACAGAGATGGAAGCTTTAACAGCCACTCCATTCCCCCCTCCTCAAACAGGCAGTAGAACTGCAAGCCGAGGCAGGGAGTTCTTGTCTCCTTTAGAAGGTGGCGGTCCTGAAACCCCCAGCTCCTTCAGTGTCACATTGGAGACACGAAGAGTTGGGACTTCCTGATGACTGTCCGGTCAAAGGGTAATACCTTCAAATCACAGTGTTCAGTTTGTGTGAGTGACGCGCATTCCGAGCATCACCAATTTTTGAATGACCCAGAGGGCGAGCGGACTATTTTGAATTCACAAATTGCCAGCTCCGTGTCGTGGTTTCCAAAGTCACTCACTTTGGAAATCGGGGAAATATATCTCTGAGTGGCAATGGGGCATTCCGTTATTGCCAACTGCAGTAAAGTTCCTCGACTTCCATGTTATGTTTAAGATATAATTTCTGGACTTTAAGTGTGAAAGCTGTGTTAAGTGAGACATCATCTGACTTGTAAGTGAATGAGAACCGTAGCAAGATGTGGAGAGAAAGGTTCTGTTTGATAGAAATCTGTTGAGATTTGCATATTTGTGATTTGAATTTTGATTATGCCCAATGCATCACTCTTTCTATTTGTGTATGTATTTGTGTAGGGATGAACTTGAATGTGCTTTGTTCCTGGGTTTGCGTTTAACCTTGAGTATATATCTCTCAATAGCATTATTTGGTTTTTATTTTATACTAAAAATGAATGCCCAGTAGGGCTCATGGGTTTTTGCGCAAATTATTATTTTTCAATTCTTTCAGCAATGCAGATAAGCTTTTGAGTGACATTTTAGAGGAAAATGAATAATAATGTAGATTAATATTCACTTAATTTGCATTAGACAGAAAAACAATACAGTTATGCAGTAAGAAATTCTTGAAAGAAAATGGTTTACTTGCAAGTTTATGCATATGACTGAATTCATTTTTCTGTAATATTTTTCCTCATTGAAAATGAAATCCTCCTCTTTTTCAGTTTAATAATTTATTAAAATGACTGTTTTTAAGCAAGATATAATAAAATTTCCAAAATTAATTTTTATATGACTTGATCTCTTAAACTTGCATGTAAATGAGTGGAACCTATGCACATAGAATATCACATGTATTTTAAATCAATTAATTAAGCAATAGTCACACTGAGTGTATTATTTAAACAAATTTCCATCACAATTCCAGGAATGTTTTTATTTAAAGTTACTAAGTTCATGAGAATTTGTGAATATACTGCCCTTTTAGAAATAGCTACTCAGCCCTGCCTGGCATAGCTCAGTGGATAGAGCGCGGGCTGTGAGCCAAAGTGTCGCAGGTTCAATTCCCAGTCAGGGTACGTGCCTGGGTTGCAGGTCATGGTCCCCAGCAACCACACATTGATGTTTCTCTCTCTCTCTGTCTCCCTCCCTTCCTTCTCTAAAAAATAAATAAATAAAATCTAAAAAAAAATTAAAAAAAAATAGCTACTCAAACTAATGTTCTGGGCTATGGAATAATCCATAATGTGGTATAAGTTACCTATTTTCTGAGACATTTTAGTAATTACCATGTTACTCTGTAGTTCTGTCAGACATATTGCTCAGGTATAAGTTTTATGAGAAAAAAAATCCTGTAAGGCCATCATCTGAACGGGATCAACGTATTTGATAGTTTATAGCACCATTAATTTGATTTCTTATAAATTATACAGTGAGGTTGAACTGTTTCATTTTATAGATTGGTTTCAAAAGCAGGAACCAAACAAATAAGTTCCTTGCTTCATAAAATTAAATGATGGCTTTTTGTTAATACTTCAACATGATCCCTTTTAACGGTTGAAGTAGCAAATTCTTGATAAGAGAAAGTTGCATATAATACTGAACTATATTACAATGATATAATTTAAATACTAGGTTATGACCTGTTCTCTGTGCGTGTATTCTTCCTTTCCCAGAAACTGGTACCCTTTGACTTCTACCCTTTGACTTCTATCATCCAGAATAGGTGCATTCAGCCGATTTTTTAGACCCTTGTATGAATCTTAGCTCAAGCAAAAATGTAGATGGTGAGGGCCCGACATTGTAGGACTGAGCCTCACCCTCCGTCCCCATATTGTGCTAGTATAACCTTGAACTGCATCTGTGGGGTTCTGAAACTGGGACTCTGCTTGTGTTTAAGAGTCAACGGCAACCTACGCAGCAGCACCGACACCTAGCTGTCTGCCGTGGTTTTCCGTTTGGGTCACGGCATTGATGTTTCTCTCTCTCATGATTAAATTTGACTGCTGGGAAAGTAACTAATGAAGAGCCAAAGCGGCTGATGAGATGTTTGAGAAGCATTTCTTTCTGTGATTCGCCTGACCTCTGATAAAAGTCAGATCTGAAGTAAACATCTCTATTTGGCCATCAAAGCTGACATGACGAGAAGGAAACATGGACTGCCCAGACACAACCGAATGCACCTTCGGGTTCATCTCCTTCTCGTGGTGCTTTTCAGGTGCACCCTTCACACGACTGAGATTCCGTGTTTTCAGAAATTGCACTTGTTTCTGAGTTTTATAATATGACATATTTAATTAGGCAACATACTCTCCCATGAGGTATAAGATGGTAGAATGGTAAAAACTGTATGACATAAAAATCACAGACATATTATGCATTTAATGTTCCCGTAGCAACACCTCTGTTTAAAAAAAAAATTGAGGGGAATGGGAGTGTAAAGATGAGATGGGGAATATGTTATTTCTTCTCTCAGAAGTAATTGTGAATATTATCCTCCAGATTCAGATATATATTTTTATTATATATTTGCAAACTAGAGACTACATATAAACTTATATATATATTTTATTATATATTTGCAAACTAGAGAATACATATAAACATCTAGAATTCTCAGATCATATTGTAATATTGAAGAAATACATGCTTCTTCATTTTTGAAACTACACGCTCTACATATCAATGACCAAGCGCAGAACTTTTTGGCAATACTGACAACGCATTTAAATTTTTGCTGATTAAAAACAAAATGCCCGGCTTTTCATTATTTATTGGCTTTTCGTGAAAGTCAGATTTATTGGCTTCCCGTTGAAATGGATACCGTTAGAGAGGAAGATTTTATTGCCACGATTTTGTTTGAGCCATTTACCTTTCAGAAAGGCATAAATCAACATTGTTTGGACCTAATGGTTATTGATTTGGAAATAATTCTAACAAGTATAGTTCTTTAAGGTCACACCAAGGTTTTGCCAACTTAGCTGTTTATACGACATTCCATGTTGCCTCGGCCTCTTTTCATAGGATCCATTTTATTTTATTGGGCTTCAAGTTCCCATTTCCCGCGTGGGGGTGAGAAGGTAGCCCTTTTTCAGAACATGCACCGTTGCCTTGTCCAGTGTGTTGCTGCTGACTCATAATAGAAGGGATCGCCACTGTAAGTTCAAAATGTAAATTTCTTTGAACCGAGTAATTTGGCACTCATTTTTTTTCCGTTCTGGCTCTCTGTCAGCTTTCTTCATTGTCGGAGTAAATTGGTTGCTGGAGATGGGAGATGCAAAAGCATTGTTCCCTCATTTTTAAGAGCTGTGTTAAATGCATATTTTAAGGCAGTCTCTATGTATTTGCCAGCATTTATCTGTTGTTTTAAGTCCTTAGTTTCATCTGGAAATTGTGGAGTCGTTGAAGTCTCCAAGCATACATCTCTTTTCTCCTCATCTAAGACTTTTTCCCACCGAGTTGCTCATTATTTTCTATGTATGTGAATTGTTCCCCAGCACCTCTGACTCATAGTTTGCACCATGTCGTTCTGTCCATCAGACCATCACCTTGCTTTCATTATTTTAATTTTTTTCCCTTTTCCTTTCTAAGAGATCTTTCTCAGCATTGTCCTCCATGCCTTGCTACGGTTGTTCGAAGTGTCAGTTCTATTTCCGGCGGCCTCCAGGCTGGTCTGTGTTTCATTACTGCCCCTCTGGCTCCCTGGGAGTCCTCCCTGAGCTCATGCACCGCCCTTTCTTTTAATGACGTCTCTGTTCTCGCTCTGGCCTCTTCATCTCCTGCGGGGGTTCCTTTAAAGACGTTTGCGCGCTTACATGCTTCTTTGCATATTACCGGCAGAGGTCCAAAATGTCCTTCTGATGTTAGAACAGAAGGAAAGACGGCTTTCTGAGACTAGCATCCCTGGAAGTCAAAATGTTCTTTTCCTGGACCCGTGGTGGTATTTTTCAGGGCTCCTCTGTGGTGGTTTTCCCAGGACCTCATAACCTGTAATATCTGAAGACTCTGTCGTCTTGCTGGGGCTGGTGCCTTCTGCTGTGACCAGCAGGCAGATCTTCTGTGGGGCCTGGGTTTCCATCAGGCATTTCTCAGGGGTACGCGGTCGGGGTGTTAGACTAAGCCATCGCGGGGTTCCCGACAATCTGAATGAAAAGTCTGTACGAATCCCTAAAATCCCTGTGATAACACGGTTCTAATAATACTCATCCCTGCTCTCCCCGATCATATTGCTCTTCACACAAAGACTCTGTCTCTCATTTTAGAGTGCCCCTCTGCCAACGGCAGGTGCTTTTCGGAGACTCGGTGTCTCCGAAAAGCACCTGCAAAGATCGGGACAGGGAAGAACATATGATTTTGAGAGCAGACCACAGTAACCGGTCATAATATTTTACACCAGCCTCTCCACTTTGGCTACGTAACAGCACATTCAAGAACATAGTAAAGTAATACAGCAGAGCTTAGGATAAAGGTTAAGACTGAAGAATTTTACCTGTAAACAAGTTATCTTTCATGGAAACAGGCAGAAGATAATATACTTTTAAATCTGTAATAAGTTGGAGCAAATCCAAAAATAGATCACATGTGTACCCAGTTTAAAACTCATGTATGTAACACTCTCACCAATTAAGAAATCAAACATAATGTAAAGTTCAGGATGCAGCATCTGTAAAAGAACAGGTTAGGGCTGACAGTGAAGCGAGATTAACAGAAACTTACTTAGCATTGGTTAAAGTTGGGTTATAGTGATTTAAAATTATGAAATTATCGTAGACAACAAAACTACCATAATAATAATAATTAAAAAAAGACTCATGTCCAGCACCAATGATGGAAGCTACACATGTGCATACACTTCCCCCCAGCCCACCCCCGGGGGTGGGGCCGTTGAGAAATGTGTGGGAAGGGAAGCTTGACACATTTATTTGTGAATAGGAAAGTATCAAAAAGCAATATTTCATTCTTTTGTAATAACTTAATCTTGAAAATGGTTCAAGTGTGCTGCATTGGATAAATAAATACAGCACAAAGCACAAGTAAAACTTAAGTTAAAATGACCCTCACATTTTTTTTATTCAATTGCCAATATGAAAAAGCATGTTAATTCACCCTGGCTGGTGTAGCTCAGTGGATTGAGTGTGGGCTGCGAACCAAAGTGTCGCAGGTTCAATCCCCAGTCAGGGCACATGCCTGGGTTGCAGGCCACGGCCCCCAGCAACCGCACACTGATGTTTCTCTCTCTCTCTCTCTCTCTCCCTCCCTTCCCTCTCTAAAAATAAAATAAATAAATCTTAAGAAAAAAAGAAAAAGTGTGATAATTCTTCTCATGGTAAGGGTAACTGATCTGCCTGCTGCTGTTCACAATATTTATGGAGGGAAAAATCTGCACTATTATATGAACCCATTTGCAATATTTTAAATATTTGATCAATACCCTTTCTCTGACTTGATGCTAAACAGATAAGATTCAAGTTGGTATAGTAGATCGGGCTGCCTTTGAAAGACTCGGCTCCAGTCCCAGCACAGAAGTGTGGGGTGATGTTTGGCTGTGGCCTGAGATGAAACCTCAGACAAGAAAGGGAAGTGTTCCGCCTCCCGAAATAAGGAGATAGCCCCTGTCGGAGAGTAGGGAGCATGCTGAACACTTCAGGACTAGCTTTGGTGTGCTAATGACACCCCAGAAAGGGCCTGTGTGCCTCAGACCCTGGCCCACAGGGAGCTGGAACAGACCGAAGCATAAAAAACTGTCATTTAAAAAGGAGGCATGCAAAATCAGGGGGCCAGGAAAACCCTTTCCCTCCAAAGGAGGAAGCTCCAGGAAGCTCCCTGCCGCCCAGACCACAACTGGCAGTCAATCCACCTGGGAAAACGAGCCTTTCAAAGGTTGCTTTTAATACAAAACAATAAGTTGAAACAAAGTAATAATACCTTCGCATTTCAAGTTCTATAATAGCTACTAGCGTGGACATATGATATATATCAAAGGAAGAATTTTTAACATACAAAAGGCTATTTTAATTCAGCCCAAAATGCAAACCTAAAATAAATGCTTAACACTGAAAATACTTAACACCCGGTTTAGTTTTTTGAATGAGGTTCAAGATTTTAAATTCAGTCCTCCCCTCCCCCATCCCAACACCCAACAACGGACTGCAGGTCTTAATTCTGGAAGCCAGGCGGAGAACACGCTATTTACAGGGGAAATAAATCAGTCATACATTCTGGAAATCCTCCAGCAGCTTTGGTGCGGAAGTTTCTAGTTACCTATCACATCAGACAATATTCGCAAGGAATTTGCAGCCTGTGTCCTGAATGTGTCATTTTTCACGCTGACATCCCCAAACGCAACTGTCATTTTTCATTGACGGTAACGCTCATGATTTTTGAAGGCTTAAATAATAACATAGGATCTAATTTTCTATTGTTATTTTCCTGGGGTTTATAGAGTATCTGAACCTTCTGAAAACCGCTTGTATTAATCCAGCAACAAGTAATAGTCTTGACAAAGTAAAAATACAGCCTCGCCTCAGACACTCGCATGCTTCCGTCTGTGTTCCTCGCCCAGGTGTGCGCCTCACGTGGCCCAGCCTTCGGGGCCAGCCGAGCCAGACTCTCAGATGTCTCATGCTCGCTCTGAAAGTCCAGATTCTTCTCAGAAGTTCCTCCTGGCATCATTGTAGATCGTTTTCCAATGATCATGTCCCTTTATTTTCTTATGAACTCCCACCTCAGGAAAACATGAAAACTCCATTTCTCATACAGATTTTGAAAATAAAAATGTAAAAACTACTCAACCACACTTTAAAAATCGTGGGACCATTGCCCGGGGTTGTGATCATCACAGAGTATGAATACACCCATGGAATAGAACCACCTCTGAGAACCACACAGCAAAAGTAGGAAGTTTTATGGAGGAGCAGTTGAGAATATTAGAACTTTTGGAGGTAAAAGTTTTTTACAAAGATTATAGGATATGGACACAGTGATTCCAGGCTTCATGGAATATTAATAATTAGGATGTAACTGTTTTATGAAGTCTAAACAGAGCAAATTGATATTTATTAACATAAATATCAATCACATATGTAATTAATTTCAAGAAATGGAGTAGAGATTTGTAACATAGAAAATCATGACTTTTCACAAGTATACCGTTACCACACTTGACTGAGGTCAGAGAATTCCCTTTGGTGTGATATATATACACATTTCTATAAAAATTGAGTAAAATAATGTATAGAGTCATTTCCAAGAGTAGTTTTTGAAAAGATCACATCTTCAACAGTTCATCAGTCACAGACGGACTAAAGAATCTGCTAAAGGCCAAGTTTTCCCTAAAACGCTAGTCACCCTTTATGTCACTTGGAATGGCAATAAGAAAACAATCTTGTTCAGGGACCCTCTTCTATTTTTCACAAAAGCCTACTCATTATTGTAATATTCCAATTGTGCTTCGTACACAAAATAGTGCATTCATGATTTAAAAAGGTAGGATGGTTGTTGGGAGTACTTATGGAAAACCTGGTTGTTAGCCATGTATGGGATCACAGCCTGAAGGACCTTATTTCTCACCACGGCGAGTGTCGGTAAAAGGCGTGTGCAGTCGTCGGTGGAAAAGCTGCGGCAAGGGACAGTTGGGTCGTTTGTTTGTGCTGAGTGAGAATCAGGCAACTGTTGCGCCTGCTAAAGTCAGAGGGCAGGAAACTCACACCCCTGCGCTCAGGAGGTTTCAGCGAACAGGCCTGTTCTGACCTCTTTCTGGGAACCACAACACAGGAATCTGTAGCTGGTGGGAGCGCCGCATCCCACTGGAAGCCCCATGTTTTGCTAACACCCTGTGCAGGCTGGCCCAGCTCTAAAATCGCAACTGTTTTTGCTGGGCCTGTGCATGAGACAGCTGAGGTCACCTGGGGGAATGGCAGGGTTCATGAGTTTCACTTTCAAAGAATGGTAAGGTTTTTTTTTTTTATGATGGTTTGATGATATTGTCTATAATTGGAGCACTAAAGTTGGTTATTTGTCTAGACAGAAATTTGTCAAAACCAAACAGTTTACCAAAGATATGTGGACACTTTGTATGTTCATTAGAAATACCCACGGCTGAGATTGTGACCGCATCTGGAATAGGTGACCTGTTTTAGAGACAAAAGGATTGGTTTATTTGGTTCATCCAGGGTTACCCATGGAACGACGGTTAAACATCTGATGTTCGCCTGCCCTTAGGACGAAGGTGATAAGCCTAATTGCATTTACTAGCAAAGGTCTCCTTTCTCCCCCGGGTCGTCAGTTCCTGCCTTCTTCCACGCTCTGACGGCCTCCAACCTTCCCCCCCACACATATTAATATACCTGTTAAGCATGTACCCTCAGGGATGGGGACAAAAGGACCGTCAAGAGGATGTGACACGTTGAGACCGTTGGAGACAAACTAGCGGCCAAATGATTGACGGGAGATGTCAGCTCGAGGGACTGGAGAATTCCTAGAGCAGCTGCGTGTCCGTTGTTCCTTCAAGACACTCACACGTGCTCCTTGAATAGCTCTGGTTGTCAAGTCATCGCCACCTGCAGAACCATCTGCGTGCCTTTGAGTCTTATTTAAGACTCATATATAGGTTCATTATAAAAATCTACTTTGGCCCCCAAATTTGGTTTGCTTGCAAACATGTTACACCAACACAGCTGATATTTGCAAAGCCTGTCAAGAGCAATATCTTTATTTTCAAAGAAAGAAAGCTTTCAAATGATGTTTGCATATTGACCTGGAAATATGTTTTTAAGTAGGGAATGTGTTCCCCCCCTGGTAGTTAGCATTGGCCTATGTACCTGAATTTTGCATTAATTTTCCGGGGTTTGGGGGAGTGACTGTTGTTCTTTTTCTAGCTTCTTAAGAAGTCCAACTAAAATGTGTATGTGGTGCGTACGTGTCTAAATGTATATGTACACATAACCTTTAAGACTAGGAAGCATACAAAGAAGTTGTATGAAAAATGGGGGAGGGGAGGAGGGGTTACCATCTTTGTTTACTTAGCATCAGACATCAAAACTTGGAATAAACGACTTTTGTGTGCAGCATTACTTCAGATCTCCATTCATTGTGTTTACAGTATTTTTATAGTTTAGATGGAATGCTCCTGGATGAATACTTGTATTAGTCATCTTCAAACTCCATTATAAATATCACAGGACAATTTTTTAATAAGTATCAGTAATAAGTATGAGTATATGATTTAAAGTTCAAATTCCTAAAATTTTATGTTTTGTCCCTGCGGAACGAAAATAAGCCACAGAAACATACCAGGTTTAGTTTTCTTAGCTCAATTTATTCAGTAAGATATTGGTGGAGATGCAATGAATACACTTTTGTTTTTCAACATTGGTTTTAGTGTTCAGGAATTAATTTTAACTTTCTAAATGTAATGCTTTCAAAACATTCAGTTTTTCACTTTCCCTTGTGGTTACAAAGGAACTCACGTAATTAGAGTTCTCTAATATTTGAAGTTTAACTAAGGGATGAATATTGATTTTAAGATATGCTTTCTCTCTTAGATAAGCAAAGAGCCTTGAGCTTACAAGTGGGTACTTAGATAGAAAATACGGAATAATTCTAATGTTTTCATGAAAATGCTTTACACCAGGTGCACAAATACTTTATAATGTGGTTTGCGTCACCAAAGAATTCATATGATTTAATTTTCCAGAAAAGGTGAAGTCTCAGAGTTGATCTTCAGTATGGATCCCTCACACAGGGGTCTGCACCTGACTGCAGTGTAATGAGGATGTCAAGGCACCGTTTCAAAAAACACCATGGCTGAGTTGTGAAGCCACAGGAGGTGGGGCTCCCAGGAGGCTGCCCTGGCCCTGGCCCTGGGTCAGAGGCCCACAAGCCAAAGCATCACAAAGCTACATGAGCAGGTGGAAGGCAGTCATGAGCCTCGTAGGGGCTCCCAGTGGGTCCGGATGCTTCTCGACCGCATTTGTCCAGTTAGCCCCTTCCTGCACCTTCCACTGCCCAAAAGGATGTGCACACGGAGTCTGCAACCAATAAACAGGCTCCGTGTCTTTCTATACCTTTCATTGTTCCGCAGATTGTTGTGTAAGAAAGCAGAGGTTTATTTAATTTTAGGGTGAATTATTCCTAAATGGATTGGCTTTTTAAAGTTTTAAAACTGACTATTTTTTTTTCAAAGGGGTATAGGAAGAGAGGCTCACCACCTTTAATGATCAGTAAAATGCAGTTAAAAACTACAAGGAGATATGACCTCCTACTTGTTAGGGTAACGCATCAGAAAAAATAAGTAACAAGAGTTGGTGAGGATGTGGAGAAATTGGTAGAAATGCAAAGTGGTGCAGCATGAATGTTTCTCAAAAAACAAATATAAAACTGGCATTTGATCCAGCAAATTCTTATGAGAGACTTCTCATAGGCCGTGGGCATTCATGACCATCTGCGGACACCCACTGCAAAAGTTTCAAATATTATGCTCTTGTGTGTCTGTGCTCTGCTTCTGTTTTTGAAATTTAGTTCCAATGAACTCAGACTCTTTCTCAAGCACATGTGATGTGCAAGATGTTCTTCTTATAAGGGCAGCAGTTACGTCGGGAATAAACTGAAGTCCCTTCCCTTGTGGTGCTCCTGGCCCACGGTGGCCAGACACATGTAGTCGGTCCTAGCGTACAGGGGATGCTCATTAATTAGGTCACAGACTGAAAACTGGGTGACTTACAAATACAGAGAGAGGGATTTGTGTACATTCACCCCAGCCAAGAGCTATGTCTTAGGTTTCTATGTTGATATAAATATTTACTTACTACATTGTGGAAGAAACATGAGCCAACACATACATAGAGATAAATCTTTGAAGAGGTTCATGCTTCTTGAGATAGCTTCATCAATATTTGTATTGAGTTGATCATTATTTAATCAGATTTTTTTTATTTTGTGCTTGCTATAAATGTCCATTTAAAAGACATTCAAAGACGGCCACCATTGGGCGTAAGTTTAAGAACATATTGAATATGACGGAGACACAGGAGAATAAAATGTAAAATAAACGTAGATGATATACATGAAAAAGAGTATTGAAGATGTTTTGAGATAATCACAGATGTGCATTTATATTGTGCTAACATTCATCTGTCGAGCAGTCCTCTAAGTTAAAAGGTAACAGTGAGATGTAGATGAAAATGTTCGCTAGCGGGGAACCGTCTGGTCGGACAAAAGAGAACCTGCGTGAGGTGTAAACAGAGGCACCACGAACCTTCTTCCAGCCCCATCTCTCCCCTGTCTGGGGATTCTGGGATCAAATGGATTTTCTTACATTCAGCCCCTCAAGCAGTTAGAGTTTAGCTTTCTCTAATTTTTAATTGGGTTTTCTGTCTACACTTTCTAAATTCTAAAATGTGTTTAAATGTTGGACCTGCTGTGATTTGCTGTCCGCCTTTGGTCTTCCACCTTGTAAGTGTATACCTTTTAAAAATTCTCCCTGTCATCTTAGCAAAACTTTGGTAGGGAGGGAAATAGACATTTGCTCAGTAGCCCGTATTCCTAGAAGTCTTCGTTTGATTTTAACCAGTCCCATAGGACTTTGGCCTGTGGCATTTCACTTGAATAACTTGTGTTAATATGATAACTACATTGCCTTTCACTGCATCCAGTGCTCATTTTTCTCTCCTCTCCATACGTGCTTGACCTTCACAGCGTGAGACTCTGTTATCAGACTTCCGTGGAAACATTACTTCACTTGTCTTTAAGGACAACGTTTTCTGTTGGTGTCTCTTCTAAAGCTGCTTGTTCCTCTCATTCTCCTTTCCTGATTCCTTAGCTTTTTCATGACCTCAAAGTCTTCAAATGCTCTAGTGCTCTGTCCTATTTCTTCTTTGTCTTTCATATCTTTGCATTCTCTATAGATGATTTAATCCAATTTAAATCCTACCTGTGTGCTCCTATGTACTGATGACATGGAATTTATAATTTAACCTTGAACCTTTTCATGAGCCCCAAATATTGCCTGAATCTCTGTTTATACGAGTAATGATGACACACTAAACTTAACATGTTCAAAACAGAATGCTTGGTTTTTTCCTCAGCAAAACAAGAAAAGCAAACAAACAAAAATTGCTAAGACAACACTTGCCTTTGTCTCCATATCTTAGTGAGGCCAGTACCAATTCATCCAGTTGTTCAGCGAGAAATCTTGGAGGTGTGCTCACCCTTGACCCTCATGTCTGATCCACCAACAGATCTTGTAAGCTTAACCTTTGACCACACCCAACATCCAACCACTTTTTGTTTTCCATTTATAGCATTACCAGTCTACTCTAGATTATTATCATTTCTCTAGTCTGTTCTGTTGTTAACAGCCAGAGAAATCTGAAAGGAAAGTGAAAGAGGGAAGGAGAGAAGGAAGGAAGGGAGGAAGGAAAGAATATTTGTTACATGTATCAGATAATTCTTTTATTGTGCACCACATTTACTCTTGAACAAAGGCATAACATTTCAAACATTACTTGTCTTGTTAAAAAGTTAAATTAATGTTCTATTCTGCATTAATCTGTTGGCATTTGATCTCAGATAGAATATTCCCTAACCACTGATAAGCTACACATTACCTGTTGGGGAGAACTGGGGGAATATAAATCGGCACACAATGATTCATTTTATTTATTTTAAATGTTTTGCCCTGGCTGGTGTAGCTCAGTGGATTGAGCACAGGCCATTAACCAAAGGGTTGCTGGTTCAATTCCCGGTCAGGGCACATGCCTGGGTTGTGGGCCAGGTCCCCAGTGGGGACCAGGTGAGAGTCAGCCACACATTGATGTTTCTCTTCTTCTCTTTGTCCCACCCTTCCCCTCTGTCTAAAAATAAATAAGTAAAATATTTAAAAAATAAAATAAAATCTGTATTATTGTTTAAATCCTCACACAAGGATATGTTTGTTGTTTTTAGAAAGAGAGAGAGGAAGGTAGAGAGACAGGAGAAAAAATAGCTAAATTAATGATGGTAATATGGTCCTATTGCCAGGTTTTAAACCTTGTATAAATTAGAGTTTACATGCCTTTAAGAAATAAATGGCATGACCCATATCCCTTTTTCCTTGAATATCACTTTTTTCCCCACCTTGATTTACCAAAGAACTGGGTAATAAGCCATGCCTTCAAGGTTACACTTTCTGGAGAGAGTTTGACCTGCCACAGTCATTTACTGAATCAAGGAGTCTTCCAGTGTCCTCGATTTCAGGCGTGCTGTGGCAGGGCACGGGTGGGGGGCGGGGGTGTTAACGTCTATTACGTAACGCGGTAAGCCCGAACTGCCAGTGACCTTCAGTTGGAAGGATCCCCATCCTCTGTGGGCCTGCCCTCAGGGTGGCTGGCAAAATTCAAGCCGTGTCTACATTTTTCCCCAATAAATTACTCTGCCGTTGCTAAAAAAACTTGGTCTAGAATGATCAAAGGGATTCTGATGGAGAAACGCGGCTAACATTTCAGACTGCAGTATTTTAAGATCAGTTGTAATTTGGCATCTAATTTAACTGAAGAAGACCCTCAGTAGTGTTGGCGTGGAATCTTTGATTTGGTCCTGATCACTCTCCTCTTTCAGCACTTTATTTAAAGTGAGTTAGCTTAAAAAGGCACCTAAGTTAATTACCAGGCAGGCCTGTGTTGGTGATTTTCATTTGAATTTTAGAAAACATCTCCCAGAGTCAATTATTTCAGTTTTGGTGGACTTTGTTTTCCCTTTTTTTTTTTTAGTCAGAGAAATTAGACAGGAGAATCAAAGGCTTTTTGAGGAAACTGCTGGTCCCTGGTGATAAAAGCGTGTTCTTAGCATATAGGATGTGCGCTGATTTTACATGAACTTGGATGCATGTCACAGCAGGACGGCATGGAAGCCAGCTCCTCTCAGAGCTGCCCCAAGTTCTTGAAGAATGAGTGAGGCCAAAGCCGCACTAAAATGCATTTTATTTTATATCACTTCAGATTGAAATCTGATCTGTCAGGAGACTCATCCAGACAGTTCTGATTCTTATGGTGCTCAGAAAACACAGGCTTAGCAGAAATAGTCCCGTGGCATGACATGATTTGTGTTAAGCTTATAAAACAGGGTCCATAGCATATTAAAGGATGGTGATGAATAGATGATACTGTGAAACCTTCTATATTATTCTTCCGGACTTTTGAGTAAGAGGAAACCGTGGTGTGTGAGAGCCGGGGACACAGAGTTACTGGTGGATGGTGAGCTGAATGCAAATATTCCGTAACCATTTCTACGTTTTTACTTCTGAAACTGTATGTGGTATGAACAGCTCCCAGCTTTACAGAATGTGGGAGTTTATACTTTACAAGATCCTGGTTAGTCTGAAGAAATCGTTGGCTCTTTCTAGAGCAGATAGTAACTTGGAGGCCAAATTAAAAAGAAAAACGCAAAATCAGCCTGCCTCAGCACCACGAACCATCCTGTATTAGTTGGACGGCACTAGGGGCCTCGGGCCTCCTAAGTAACGTGATGGAAAGGATACATGGACCTGGCTAACTCGTCTTCCGTCTACCCGAATGCATTTGGATTCATGTTGTTGCTCGTTCGCCCTCCTTACACAGTTCCTGCAGAGTAAGCGGTACAGGGCGCTTGCGAATGAAATCCCTAAATCTGCCTACAGAATTCAGAAAGCTGAAAGCTGCAGGATACACCCATGTGAGTGCACATTTTCCCCTTCTCTCAGAGTATTTTATTCCTGACAAACCCTTCCCTTGTGCGGGCTCTCATCCTCTCCTTGCGTCTTGCCGGGGTGTGTGGTGCCGCGCTAATTTGTGCGGTGAGCCTCCCAGCTGCCTTCTCGTGATCCTGCAGCATCATTAGAGCGCAAAGGCTCATCATTATTCATGCTAAAAAATGATGTGGCTTGCCTCTGGTTCTGGGAAAATATTCCTTACTCCCACACACTCAGAAAAGGCTGTGCTATTAATCCTAAAACTCAGAAACTGTGCACGGCAAGCCACTTTGATACATCTTAGCCACTTTGATACATTAAAGAACAGTTGCTTGCTTTTTGGTTCATTTGTTTACATTTTTTTTTTGTTTTCTGTGTTAGACATACACTCAGTGATTTCTGCGCATGATTTTCAAAAACCTTCAGGGGCCTTTATGGTTCTGAAGTCATGGCAACTGTTCAGTTGTAATTTTTAGATTAAAACCATTTTGAAAACTGGGGAAGATATTGTGAAACTCCCATCCCAATTAGTAAATGCATTGCTGCTGAGAAAAAGACACCAGAAAATCCAGAAAGAAACTTAGTGTTAATAATGTATAAGTGCCACCATAAAAACTGTGTGTATTATCAGGTGAGGCACTTAATCTTTCTGAGCCTTAATTTGCTTGCCCATAAATTTGAGTTAATAATTTATGTTTTCTGGCGATCTCACAGGGCTTTTGAAGGACTAAATGACATAATGTATATGAAAGAGTCTTGAAAACCATGAAGTGCTTTATGAATTTAAGGAGATGATATTATTAGCCATTTTTTACTAGAGATTACATCTTCCTCCTTGGTTAACTATATTGTCCTTGTTTCTGTGTAAGTATGAAGGTGTTGTTAGTAATAACCATTCTTCTCCAGCAAAGGAAGGAGATATATTAATAAGTAACATGTCTCATAAAGTTGTGGGCATCTGTAATGTTATTAAGAAAAAAACAGCAACCTCTTTTTAGCATGGTTCTGTTGATCCGTCAAACAGAATTATTCTAGAAATATAATATAACTTTTTATTGAATTTCAGCCCTGAGTCATAGGGCTTACTCAGTGGATTTATTTTTCTTCCTCCAGCAATAACTTTGCAAATGGATCTGATTGTGCTGTGACACAATACTGCTTTTAATTTTGCTTGCTGTGGACTGAAACGTTGTCCATTAGAATAATTGTTTGCAAATCACAAAACCGTAAACAGACTGCAAAATAGCCAGCGATTTCACTTAAAGAACATGGGTGATGGGGTTCAGAGTCAAGGGCTCAGCTTTAACTTGCATGCTTTTTCTTACGGTCACGTTTGGTTCTTTGTGAAATTACCTGGAGTAATTATCACTATCTCTTAGGGCCTTTGGGCGGATGAAATGAGATGTGGGTAGGTACATTATCTGGCACATTGTCGATTCCAAATGCATTCAGATGCATTTCCCTCTTTCTCTTAAGAAGCTTTGCTCAAAATACACATTTTTCTCAGATCTAACAAGCTCTGCCTTCAATTTTCACCTTGACATGAAAATATTTATCAAATTATCTAAGGGGATGGGAACGTTGATTCAAAATCAGTATGCACAGTGACAAGAGTGGGTATATTAAAAGGAATTAGTATCAAGTATCCAGTTAATTTTTAAAAAGTGAACTCCAAAATGTTGGAGAAGCTCAATACTTTTCAGTTTATCCACAGAATCATCCTTCAGTTCTCAGTGTCCTTTCGGAAGTATGTTTCTTATTTCTACTCTGATTCGTTTATGGGATTAACTCCTTATGCAAGCAGTGAATCATTCCCGTATCAGTTGATACTCAGTGAAAATCTCTACACGTCTTAGTCTGTGCTACGGAGTGGAGGTAGCATGGGGTCGCTGGGCTCCTGCATCCTAATGATTCGATCTGATGACGTGGCTGCTCCTGTCTCCAGCAGGTTTTGTCAGGCTGTGTGATTGCACTCCACCTGTTTTCACCGGCACAACCTAATGGATTAGCCAAATAGAAATCTCATAAAGCTTTCTTATTAGTCTAGGATATCATAGCCTAACCCACTTCAAGTTCGATTTCAGGCTGTTCATTTCTTTATGTTCATCTTCCCTTAGGCCAATTTGATATCGAACTAGATTCGAGTACTTGAAAAGCCTAAGTTGTTGATTTAGAAGATAATGTTTTCAGGACAGTAGAAAAAAGCATTTTAATAATAGAGAAAAAAATCGAATCTCTTTAAACTATTAAATGTAAGTACCCTTTTCAAGAAGTCCTTCCAGGAAAGTTCACCTTATCACTTTGTGAATATAGTATTGTTTTCTTTCTTTTTTTGTTATTATTATTATTTTTAAAGATTTTATTTATTTATTTTAGAGAGGGAAGGGAGGGAGAAAGAGAGAGAGAGAGAGAAACATCAATGTATGGTTGCTGGGGGTCATGGCCTGCAACCCAGGCATGTGCCCTGACTGGGAATCGAACCTGCGACACTTTGGTTCACAGCCCGTGCTCAATCCACTGAACTGCACCAGCCAGGGCTTGTTCTTTATTATTATTATTATTTTTGGTAGAGTTTTCAAAATTTTACCTTTCACCTGGTTTATAAACTTGTCAAACTCGAGCCTTAAATTTATATAGGTTCTGTTGGGTGTAAAGCGGAATCGATGTTTCACCAAGTTCACCATCAGGGTGTGACCTTGCTCCCCTGGGAGGACGTGGGCTTGCTCCCCTGGGAGGGCACTGGGTGTTCTCACAGCAGAGCATCCTCCCCCTGGAGACACCTTCACAGAGGTTTTAGCGTAGAGCCTGAAAGGGTTTTTTAAAAAAGTAAATTGGGTTTCTAAAATTAATAATTGCTATTGAGTGTAAAGATGACGTAACTAATTTTAATTTACAATAAGGAGGAGCTGTTATAAACCATTAGCATTTCAGTGTTCATCTGTCTAAAAAGTCTTCCAGTTGATGAATATATGAATACATTAATTGCGGTATATTTCTGTAATTTTTAAAATGGCCTATAGTTTTACAAATGAAACTCTAAGTAACTATATAATGTTTAAATGTAAAAATATATTACTACAATTTCCTTTTTTAAGGAAAAATATTACATACAAATTAAGCTTCACTGTCATACATAAAATAATCCATGCCTGCATATATGACATCAGTTTTCATTTAAGAATGGTTCACAGGCATTCATTCTTAAGACTGCTATCCTAATAACAATTGCCATAATCTATTTTTACTATTAGCTACTACATTTAGCTCATGCATATTAGACTAGTGTAACACAAACATGCCCACTAAAAGTAAACGGTTGTTTCTGTTTCCTCTCTGTAACACTTCTGACACCAAAGATATGCCCTCCCCACACCCGCCGGTTCTCGCAGGACGCCGGCTGGAGCCCTACAATTCCGCTACTGGAGTTAGCGCAGGCGCCGTGGGCGGAGTGCAGGCCCAAACGCAGCGTCCCGTTGTAGACGCCAGATGTGAGCAGTGCATCCCCAGGTTACCCACACTTGTGTTGGCTTGGCTGGAAATTGGGGGTTCCCCTGCTTCCCTGTCTGGTTCACTAAGTTGCTATAATGGCTCTCAGAACTGTGGGGAGCTGTTCCTTATGTTTACCAGATTGCCATCCAGGATACGATAAAGGATGCGGGTGAATAGCCAGAACAGAATCAGGTCCAGAAGGGTCCTAACCCAGAGCTTCTGTCCTTGTGGGGATGGGGCACACCATCCTCCCGCCCCTGGACGCGTTTGCCAGCCCAGGAGCTCTCCGTCCCCTGGAGTGTGTGGATTTGAATGGCAGCTTTATCCTGCCAGCTGGTCCAGTCATTCGCTCAGTCACCAGCCCTTCTTCCCTCCCTAGAGGACAGGGGCGGGGCTGAAATGTGTGAGCTTCTAATCACGGCTCACGCTTTCTTGTGACCAACCCCCTTCTGGGAGCCCACCTAGTCACTTCATCAGAACAACAAATGCTTGTATCGTCCAGGCAATTCCAAAGAATTTAGGAGCTCTGGGTAAAATGCTCCATCGCTCAGGGAATCCCAAGGATTTTAAGAGCGCTGTGTCACAACTGGAGCCAAGGATCCAATGTGCAGCAGAAGGTGCTCCTAGCACCCCTGTCATGCAAGTGTATACAGGGGTCTTCGGGCGTTCCGGGCTTGGTACCAGATGCAGGGACCCATCTGCTCCTCCTTATTTCACTCCTACTGTGACTTAGCCAAGTGCAAGTGGTAAATAATACATAGATTTCTTTTTGTTCAGTGAAAAATGATCGTCTGTGGGCAAAAAATCTGGATGAATAACAACTTCAAATTGCGATTTCAAAGAGGTTTGCATTAATATTAATGATAATTTGTAAAAGTAGTTTTGTCTTAAAAACATAACATTATTTTGACAACTAGATGCATACGTGTAACTCTTGCATTCAGTTCAGTAGAACTGCTTGGTCTTTTTTATTAATTAGGGCACATTCAATTATAATTAATAGAAATCTTGACTCAAAAGTGCTTCACACGAAGGCTTCTCAAACTTCGATGTGCTTGAGAATGTCACGGAGACCTTGTCCAGCCCATACACATTCCCAGGCATCTTGCCAAGTTTCTGACTCAGAAAGTCTGGGATGGGGCCCAGAATTTGCATTTTTATCCACCTCCCTGTGGACGCTGAGTGCTGAGCTTGCTCACCCAGGGACCCTCCCTGAGAAGATCTGACTTAAACAAAAAGGCACGTTGCACAGTTAGCCGGTCAGACACACTCCCAGACACGGTTGAGCGCCAGGTCTGTTTGGGTTTTCCTGGTATTCCGCTGACACGTGGGGTATTCCGCCAACACGTGGGGACCTGTCCTCAGGCAGGCTTCCTTCAGGGCCCCAACGTGCATGCAGGCAGAGAGCTTCCTTGTTCACATTCAGCAAGAGAGAGACAGCTCCCGAAATCATGAAAGGTAGTCTTGGGTTAGACCTGATCAGACCAGCATGGGTCATGCCCCTGCCTCTGAACGTAGAATGGTTGCCAGGGAATCGCACAGTGTGCTTGGCTTACACTAATGTCACTGGAAAGGGGGTTAGAATTACTTTTGGGGGGGGGGGACAGTTATACTAATCAGATTTTGTTCATGGAGCAAATAGTAAGACCTTCTTTTCAGAGTCACGTGGGCTGCATGGAAATGGGATGAACCCAGGACAACATCAGTTGTGTCATGCTGGCAGGAGGAAGTGACAGGGCACTGCTTGGCCACCACCACTGGACGCTACCGCCACGTCCCCACGTTCACCAGGGCGTGTGTGTGCACACCCTGACTTGTCCCTGGGAAGTGGAAGGAAAGAGATGGGCTCAGTCACACTGACATCATTGGGAAATAACCGTAGACCTAATGCATTGGGTAGCTTTCAAAATTTCTAGAATTTGCATTGGATTAAGCTTTTATTTTCACAGTTCTTTAATGCATAGCACCCAGTAACATTTTTAATACGTTAATTAAGCTGTAGAATTGATTTTGTCTAACTCCCAAATAATTTTGAAAACTGACAATATTTTGAGGTTGTCCTGTGTTATTTCAAAACTAAATTATGTGGCATGTATATTTCTAATCTAACCTGCATGTGTTACAATGGGGTAGACTCTCTGGTCATCTTTAGGGTCATTTTCAGATCTGCAATTGTAGGAATGTCCAACACCTTTATAAATTGGAGGCCTGTTACAAATCCAGATAGACAAAATAGTCTGTTCTGCATTCTTTTGTCACACCAGATTCTCTAGTCGCATCCTCTCACAGATTTGAGAGGTCTTCGCTCCGTCGGTCTCACATCTCCCCCTTCCAGAATTTAGATGACCGTGGTGCTGGGAGATCCATCAGTGCTTCTTATCTGAGCCAATGCAGGTAGTGAAGGAGGGGCCAGAGCGAGAGAGAGAGTGGTGGGTAGAAGGCACAGTGGGTTGAAAGGGATCAGGGTATTGTCATTATTAGGATGTAATGTATTCATCCCTCTATTTAAATAAATCTGAGGCTGAGAATATTCATCTGTAAGCCAGGGAGCCCGTGAATATCAATGACTTCAGATGTGCCTTAAAGGGCTGAAAGCGAGTGGCCCTAATTGTGGCTCTTGTTCTTGATCCCAGAGAGTCTCATAGAGTGATTTTCAGCGCAGGGAGACACCGGCCAGGAAGGCGCGTGGCAGGGAGCGCCCTCCGCGGTGCTGAGGATCTTGGGCCTGGGTGAGAGACAGCCTCTGAGCTACAGGCAGCACAGGATGCCCCCCAGAGGGAGAAAGCCACGTGATCTGTCCCCCCCCCCCCACCCCGTTCCACTTGCCCCCGTGCACACCAAGAGACTGGCTGGGAACAGAGGGACCCTACATGCCCATTAACATGTTTCTGCCTTTGAAACCCTCGGGGAATTCTAAATGAGAACTATTTACCGCACTTGAGGAGGGTGTTCTTCAGCTCCATGCCCGGGCCTGGCCGCTTTCATTTTTAGCTCCAGGCCATTGTAACCCGATGAAGAGACACAGAGGACCGCAAATTGGCTCCCCTGGGAAGATTTCCTATTTTTAGTCAGGGGCCTCAGGAACTAATAAAAAAATTCCTATCAGGGCTTTTTAGAAATATTTTCTCTCTTTGCTTTCTTAGGGCACTACAAGGTGTTTTTTTTAAATATATCATTTATTTTAATGAACAGTATTAAGCACATATATCTAGTATGTGCCAAGAGTGTTTGAGCATTTAGCTTCTAGCTGAACTGTTCCCTCTGTTAGACTAGGAAGTTATCAACAAGAAAAATGAAGACAAGTAACTCCTGATCTCTGGATGAACAGGCATAAAAACAACGTGAACACTTTGTATTGGAGGGAAGATAATTTTCTTTCTGCTCTTCCAAGTGCTTCTGGCTGGTTTGACAATGAAACAGACATGAGACAGATGGACCAGAGATTATCACCAGATTTATTCCGTGTGCACTTGCAGGGGACCCCACGGGGCGTGGGGCCCAGGACGCACTGGGGAGGGGAGGCTGCTGTGCTTCTAGAGGAAGAGAAGGGGGTGAGGCCCAGGACGTCCCCACGAGAGCGGGCCAGTCCCAGGCAGACGAGAAAGAGCCACCATGCGGTGGACCAGCTCTTACTGGGCCACCAGAAACAATGGGCCACGGGGGGGCGGGGAGTCCAGCAGCTGGTGGAGTTGGGTTCTAGTCTGCCCACCACACTGAAGTCTTGTCCTGACGCTGAGGTGGTCGCTCCCTTCCTCTAAGCAGACTTTTCTATAGGATTGCCTTTAGGGAGATAAAGGGGGAGGGCCCAAGTTTCTTTCCCGAGACTTCGATCTCGAAAAATAACCATCTTAAAATAGTATCCGGAAAAGGCATATTTGGGGAGTGGCACACACGTCTTCCTCTCGTCTGCAACCCGCCCACTGGCGGCACGTGACTCGTCTCGATGTTTTAAGACACATCTGTCAACAGAGGCGCTGAGCAATTTTGGATCATGACACCTTCTTGGAAGAGTTCAGTTTTGACAGAGGGAACTTTTTAGCTGAGTTATTCTTCATACTCTTTTTCCCCGAAGGGAATAGTATACCTGTGTGTGCTCAAGGTCATGACTTGGCGAAGTGTTAAATTAATGGAGCATTGGCCGTAGGATACTGTGTATCATGAAGAAAAATTCATGACTTCTGAATAGTTTTTTAACTTCTGTGATATCTGAGAATAGACGCTTGATTGATAGGGATATTTCAAAATAAGTCAAATTCTGATTTTTGTGGCTTAGAGAATACTTCCTATAACATATGTCACAGGTGATTTAACTTCACCATAAATCAAGTCTGCAGTGATCAGGGCATTAATCCTGTAGAATAGTATCATTTCAGCAAAATTTGACAAATTTATATTTTCATTTTCTTTCCTTAGAAAAAGATCGTAGAAATCATCTCATACAAAAAAGAATGATTCGGAAAATATTTTTGATGTGTCATTGTCATTACTCAAATATTAAAATATTATTTGTCCTTTTTCATGAGACATTTTTCTTAGTAAATTGTGGGGAGAATTTTAGTAATTAAAGTCACTTAATTAAGTTACTGACTTAGGTAATTAATTAGAGAGTTAATTCTATCGTTATAACCATACTTTGAAAGGATATTCAGTTGCATCCCAAACTTGCAACTCAGGGAATACCAAGTTTAAATTTAAACTATAATTAGATTAGAGTTTCACTGTATTCTTTTTTTTAAGATTTTATTTATTAATTTTTTTAGAGAGAGGGAAAGAGAGGGAGAAAACACGGGAGAGAAACATCCATGTGAGAGAGAAACATCGATGGGTTGCCTCTCCCACATGCCCCGACTGGGGACCACACCCCAAACCCACAAACCAGGCGCGTGCCCTGACTGGGGATCCACGGGTAGACATTCACTCTGCAGAATATCGCGCAACCCACTGGGCCACGCCAATCAGGGTGAGTTTCACTGTGTCCTCAGTGCAGAGAGAACTAGGATATGGCGTGATGGAAGTGACAGGTTCCAGACTCTTTGTTTCCAACCTGGGGGTGTGGGTGATGACCAATGGTGAAGCAGATAAAGTGAGTCACATGCCTGAGTCATAATGGATGTGAGGTGGGGACAGAGAGGACAGGAAGTATCATGGTAGTTGTGGACAGGTCAAAATACAGCCCCCAGAGGTGATGGAGGGAGGCTCACACCTGTCCGAGAACACCAAGCACGAACAACTCCAGCTCGACATGGAGGCCTGGTGTTGGCAGAAGGTCCTTGGAGAGGTGGGACCGGGCATCTTTGGGGTTCCCACAGCTTCCAAGTGGTATGCAATGGGCCATGAGTACCCACTTGGCATGTTAAAGGGATGCAGAGCAATGAGAAGTGGGTAGGATCAGACTTTGAGTCCCAATGAGAAGGTGATAGTAGAGGAGCAGTTGAACTTCAGTTCCTAGTGACAAACACAGCAGCTGCTGCATGTTGGACCTCGGTGCATAGAGGTTCTCCATCTCTGTGCACCTACAGAGTCGCTCATCTCCTTGGTTTTGAAGAGAACGTAAAGAAATAGGGAAATGTGGCAACTTGAGGCTTACAGAGTCAGGAGATATGCCTGAAGGGAAATTCTTACATGCTGAAAGCAACCATGTTTGTTTACCTGACTTTATATTGATTTCGTTGTCCTTTCCTACCCACTCACACCCCTCCCTATATCCAGCTGAGCAGATGGGGACATTTAAAAAGACACGACCAGTCAAATATTAGTATAGAATTTAATTACACTGACATTAGATTAATACTAGCATCACAATATGCTTTGATCAATATGCTTTGAATTTTTTAACATCTTGACCATTAAAAGGATTGTATTCAGGATTTCTTTAGTGATTTTACTAAATCTCCACTTTAAAATAATACATTTTAAGCATGCTACAAGGGCATCTCCTTGAAATGGTGCAATTTTGCAAGCATTTAGGAGTCTTTCTCTTTACAGTAGGCAAGAAATTACTCAGGGCTGGGCTGTGACTTACCCTGTCTTTTAATCCTGTGGTTTAGGTGAGTGTCCATAAAGTGTATTTCCTAAGTATATGAATCTTTGCATATAAGAAATACTAAATATACAGCACTTGTGTGGAGATTATAAACATTAATAGTGAGTACAGAATATAGTATTTGAAAAAAAGAAATATGGGTAGCAAAATACATGTTCTTCTTACTTTTAATTAAATTACTTCCTAATTCTTTTTGCTATATTTTAGTTTTAGTATTTCTCTATAGAGAGAGAACTATGATATTTTCACTACCTAATTTCAGAGTTACCTACTATAACTACCTATAACTACCATAACTACCTAATGTAAGAGAAGAGTAGGGCTCCAACCATTTTAAACATGTTGGCTGAAGCAACCAGCAGAGTTTGCAATAATAAAAACTTGGAGATTCTGCCTTTTTTGGCATACACATGTGCATATTTTTTTGTAGAAGAGAGAGTTAGTAATTTGATAAAGAGTACAAGGAGCACGTTGCCAGCTGAAATCAGTGTTGTTGGAAATAATGACATTTTAATTGCACTACACTGTTTAATAATTCCATTTTTATTAAAAAGGGAAATTGTATTTGTTCTGAGGACTCCTTAAATACTCCAAAATGATGAGGCTAAATAATGGTAAGTAAAGAGAGAGGGAAATATTTGAGAGTATTATAAAATGTTACAGAAATGAAAGCCTCGACACTTTTATAATCATGTACATGTTCCCCGATTTAATTTGTGTCTTTGAATCAAACTCCAAGCTAATTGTGATGAGCAATTTACCCGCAATACTTCAGTTACCTAACTGATAAGAAATCCACAAGACAGCAGAATTGACGTTGCATATTTTGTATGGATTAAGGTTCGGTTGAAAAGAATGAAATCCTTGCTATTTAGTAACGTCTCAAGCACAATGGTAGTTTTCGTTCAGAGGGAAAACTTCAAATAAAATGCTTAAACTGTGTTTCCTCTACTCAGTCCCTGTTCCCTTGGCTTAGCTCTAGGACATGTGGATACATTAAAACACTTCCTAAAAGTGAAATTCTGCAGTGGGTGCAAAAACTAGCCATAACATCCAGTTTAGCATAATCAAATGCAAATTTTAGCAACCATTTTCAGAGTAATACATGCACTCAAGGTTTTTCAGCATGCTTTTAGATTTAATAGTCCTGAGATGTGAGCTATATATAAAAAATTAATCTAAAGTGTATTTGGAATTTCTCCTTTAAGCACATGATTTTACTAGGTAATTATAAGGCAGGACAGAAAGATGTGATTTTTTTAATGTTTAAAGTTTTCTAACTGTCTATTGCTTTATTAAAGTATGTATGCATATATGAAGAACTTGCTGCTTTCATTTATTCTTCATACATGAATTGCAGAGGTGGATTTCATGTATATTTTAGATCACAGATTCTGCTTGTGTATTTGATGAAAAGCATATATCAACAAGGTTTTGTGTTGAGGCCTAAAAGATACAAATGTGCATTTATTCGTATGTTTTCTCCTCATGGACAACTTTCTTCTCCATGAAACCTGGCCTCCCCTTAGCAGCCCTCTTAGACATACTAGAAGGCCATTTTCAGTAAGTTGAGTTGACATAATTAACACCCGTTGCTATTCTGATCTTAAGAGAATTTTTTAGTCACTTTAGGTCCTTTGGCATACACTACATGTGTGAATACACATACACATCTATGTGAATGTGCATTTAAATGCATACACACATACATACACATGTAAACATATTTCACATTTAGTGCATATATAATGTACACTAGAGTTCCTCAGTTAATGTTCAGCTAAATATTACACATTAAGCACAACTGGAATCATGCACTATCTGTAATATCCTCAATGTACTGAAAAGCCTGCCGAAATCCTTGATACTCTTCCAATGGTAGGTTTTCATTTAAACATGTCCCACTCCCAAAACCGTGTGATTTAAGCCAGGTCACAACTACGGGGGAAGTCTCATAAGTAGGAAGACAGCAAGAAACTCAAAAGAACTGAATCCAGCACAAACATTTCATTGCATTGGTAGCCTTTCTAGGACAGCACAGTGTAAAAATGCACAAAGCGTAGGTTAAAAGAAGTCTTAAGTACTTTTTTCTGATTCCTGTATTATTTTATATTGACTGATTGATTGATTGATTGATAGCATCGAGAATTGAGAGTTCTCTTCCTACAATGCACCCGGGTATTTGTGGAACGGCCGTGGAACCAGGCATGGCTCTATTAGGGATGGGGGTTGTAAGTTTTTCATTTTCCCCCTGGTTGACAAAATACAGAAAATGTGAAAATGGAAAGGAAATACAAACTAATACAGGTTGAGGTCATCTTGCTGTTACTGTTAAGAAACTTTTGGGACAGATCAAAGTGCCCTTTTCAGAAAAATCCTTTTACGCGTGGGCCGTCCCTTCTACTCTGCAGTAGAATGTGTCCCTGTGTAAGAAAGAGGCAGGTGGCTGGGGGCTCCACCCACCCCACCTTTGAGCTGGATAACTTCGGTCACTCGCCTGAGTCTCCGTGTCTTCCACCCGTAAATGGGAATGATAGCATCTACCTTGCAGATATGTTGTGAGAATTAAATGGCGTAAGCTCTGTATATACCACTTAGTTTCCAGCTCATAGACAGGGAACTGAACATTTTAGATAAATACAACATTATCGATATTATTGCCATTATTAGGTCTGCAGTGGTTCATTTTGATATTATTGTTAGATTTTTTCCTATTATTTTAATCTCTTATTTATACTATGGGATAGAACATGGGGATCACAGTATAATTTTAAAGCCTATATTAAGAGGAGTATTAATTATCTGGCACCAAAGCATTTTTGAAGTTAATCTCCTGGAGAGTCTTTTAATTACAAAGTTGAGGGTATTTGATCAAGGTAATCCCTTGCTCCACTTTTAATATCATACCGTCTGCTGTGCTAACCAAGTAAAAGGGCCATGCATTGAAAATTAGGGTTACCCACACGTCACCATTCCTGGGAAACCATCATGGAGCCGAAGAGGATGCCTTCTGGAAGCTAATGAGCAGTGCCTGTCCTACGGCCGGTATTGAGTGCAAAGTAGGAAGTTAACTGTCTTTAATGCTTAGCGTGATGAAGACAGGCATGTTTTGGTCTATATCATTGACCTTGATCATCTGGCCAACTGTGTTCTGTAACATCAGTGGATTCAATTTAACTTGCAGCGTAGTTACAACTCAATCATTTCCTACCTGTGGTTCACCACGGGAAGTCTCAGTTCCCGGAGAAAAAGGTGACTGAAAAGCACATTTCTGTATCTTACACTCCCTAAGAAATCTATAAGGTTTTAAAAATGTCAGCTTGATCTTTTCAAGGTTCTGTTTCAAGACAGCTATTTTAAAGAGCTCTTGTTCTGTAGGGAATATAATTCATGTTTGTGTTCTAATAGTTAATCCAAGACTAGCTATCTATCATGATGACAAATTGTTATCATAGTACTGTCAACCCAAATGTTCTTTCTAATTCAAATCCAGGTGCTAATTATGCTGAATATGCTGAGCATTTATATGCCAGCATATGGAATCCCTCATATATATTATTAGGTATCTGCTATAAGGCACTGCTGTGAGACACTCAAGTTTTAGAAAAGGATAATCCTTATTCTGTTCCTTCCAAAGACTAGTCAAATACATTTTTTTAAACCTGTATAAGAATATTTTTATCCAGTGTATAAATATGTTGTTGCTCCTGTAAATTAAGAAAGCAAGAAAGATTACTTTGACCCACGACTGCCAATTTCAATTTACTCCTGGACAGTAAACCTCATAAAAATTTACATATACTTTATTTTTAATTCTCCTTTTTGCATTTTTTGTATCTAATTAGGGCATACCCACACTCTCATAGTGTGGCCTGTTCTTATAAAGAACTCTAAGAACGTCCATGTTGTTTAAATCAATGGTCACTCGATTCATTTCAGTTCTAATAGGATCTATTTCCATTTATTAAAGACTTATCTATGAGCAGATAGGCCAAATGATATGACTTATGGTTTCATTTTCCCAGAAAAGATAATATCTCTCCCAATTCATGAAATAGAGTTCTTAACCTCAGTATGATTGGGTACAATTAACTGCTACCCAGTTTCCCTTGATGATCAACATCTGGACATGCTGTCCAGTTAGTCTACACTCTAATGGTGGACACAGCTTAGACATATAAGGGGGTGTGATGGTGTGTGTTTATCAAACTTCTTCCTGGAAATAGGAAAATAGTGTCTTTTTTAAGATTCGCCAGCCATATGGTTTACAGTTGGATATTTTACCAAAATTAGGATTCTGTCAGGAAGAAGATATGGCAGAATAGAAGGAATGGATAGCAGTGAGTGATCATAAGTAGTTTTAACTTCATTTTCTCTTTTTTTTTGGTGAGAATCATGTCAGGTACAAGCATGTCAGCTCTTGTCTGCCCACACAAATGTACAGCTAATAAAAATGCAATACAATGCTTGGTATAATGCATGCATATTAGTTCGTATATTCTGTGTATTTCATATTAAACAAGCTCTTGCCTGGCACATGATGTTCATTTTGTCTGGCATATTCTTCTGGCCTCATTTTGCCTGGTTCCAACTCCATACATTACATCATTTAGTCATTATTCATGCAAGCAGTTATTAAGCATCTATGTCTATACCTCATACCCTGTTAAGGGCAATACATGAACTAGAATCTTGGATGCTTTCTTGACCTCCGCTGATCTGAGTGTGGTCTTGGAGACTCCCGTAAATCTTTGCCAAAGAGTCATTATTCTGTGTATTATTTCTCACCTTGTAGGGAAAAGAGCCACTTGGCATGGGGCTGCTGTTGCAAATACTCACGTATCAAGCCAAATTCCCCCAGTAATGATCATGCCTGTCACAGGAGCTATTATCCTGAAGGCCAACAGAGAGAGGAAGCATTTTTCTCTTTTACTCTCTGACTCTGTTGTGTTGAGCACTAATAGAAGTGAGGCAAAGGCCAAACCAAGGAGTCCATTCTGTGCCTTTGTCCAGGTGAGGGATGAAGGTGAATTGGACCAAGGTAGTAGTTGTGGAGGTGATAAGTGGCCAGTTAAAGCACACAGTTGAAGATATTGATGAAAAAGTGAGGAAGACAGAATTGTGAAGGTGGCAGTAGACACTCTTTAAAGGACAACAATGATGAGGTTATTTAGCAGAGGATGGATTAGAATAAAGTATGTTTTTGGGGGAGGCATCAAAATCACTTGACTTTGATTTATTGAGTTTCATTAGCCTTCCAAGTGGAGATGCCCAGAGTATTGGAGCATGAAGCTCAGGGAAGAAATCCGTGCTGAAGATACAAATTTGTGAGTCATCATGGTAAAGATGGCGTCCAAACCCCTGACACTGGATGAAGTCATCAAGGAAGTTAGTATCAACAGAGGGAAAAAGAGGTCCATGCTAGGACTCTAGGACTCGATGCGCTCCAGTGCTTAGAGACTGTGGAATGAGGGTAGCCAGCACAAGACGGCACAAAAGCAGCTGGTGCTGGCACAACAATAAGGAGAAAGCCATGTCCTGCAACTCAGGCTCCCTCTAGACATACAAAGTCCCTTTGAGAATGTTCATAAAGTTCAAATTGCAGACCTGCCTTCATCTATAACCTTCTTGGATGGTTTCTCATGTTCGTGCCCTTTCTAAATTTTAGTCTCCAAAATTAAACAGCATCCCAAATTCATTCTGACAGTGCAGGGGATAGTGCACTTATCAATTCCTGTGATAAGCACCCTATAACTCTATTAATGCTGCCTCGATTAAATTAGCTTCTGCTAGCTTGTCATATTATTTGCTTTGATTAACTGAAAATCCCCAGATCTTGGCACATGAACTGTTTCAAGCCGAGGTTCCTCCATGCTTTAACATTTAGTATTGATTTTTGGACATTGTATCTAGAAATATTCATTTGTCCTTATTAAATGTCATCATTTGGTTTCAGCTGATTTTTCCTTCCAACTTTATTTATTTATTTTTTATTTTAAAATTATTTTATTGAAGAAAAGTCCTTTCAAATTTATTTTGATTCTTAAGTCAGCAAGCAAATGAAATAGTTATGGTTTTATCTAGATGCCACTGAAACCTGGTAAGTGCACATTAATTGCCTTCTCCAACTCAGCGGTGGCGGTGGTGGTCAGAAGGCAGAAGGTGTGTGGCTCCCCATTAAAACCCTACACACAGAAAAATGTTGATTCTTTGCGCCATTGCAAAAAGACAGTAGTTCTTCTTAGCGGCTTTGGTATTTGCAAAACATTTAAAAAATCAAATTACAAGTCCACATTTTAGTCTCACTCTAAAAGAGTAAGCGTGTTTATGATCGTATAATTAGAGAATAAGGACCTAATGAAACATTTCTCCTTCTGGCACAGTTAAGGAATGTCTTGCCATTATTGACTAAAATGAGTTGTCAGCTCTTTACTGGGATAGCCAGCTAATCCTTACCGAAAGTCTATAAGCTGGATGTTACGCTCATCTCCGTGTTGCAGGAAAGAGAGAAAGAAAGAAAGCAGAGACTAGAGAAGTGGAGAGACTAGAGAAGTGGGGATCGTGCCTCGTTAGCCAGCCATCAGCACTTCAAAGATGAAGTCAGTGCCTCACACCAGCAAACGACTGCAGAGCTTGGGCGCCTATCCAGCTGGTTCTCTCGGCACACGCTGGCTCTCTAAGGGACTGGCACAAAACAGACAACTGTAGGGATCTCCCCACCAGATAGAGTTACTACAGGGTGTTTGCAGCTGTATACCTTTGCGTTCTTGAATATATATTTACTTAGAAATTTTTAAAAAACCTGAATTCTTACTATATGAATATTTCAAAACCTGACCTTTCTTTTGGTTTAAAAACATGCTTTGAACACATTCCATTTCAGAGTGTCTAGATGTACAACATTAATTTTAGTGAGCACATAGCTTCTACTTAAGGATGACTCACTTTGCAGTCAATCTCTTATTATCTAACTTTGTTTCTAAATTTTAAAAAAAGCATTTTAAACAAAGCTGGTAAAAATAATGACTATACAGTTTTAGCCATTATAATACAGTGGTTTGGAATCGCATTAACCTAGATTCTAATCAGGGTGCCCCCTGAAGTGGTGATATCAATCCTTGGTGAATTATTTACATCCTGTAGGCTCCAGATTGCTGATGTTTAAAGGGTGTGATAACAGGGCTGGCATAGCAGCGCTGAGATGTCAGTAAAGAAAGAGGAATGCAGAGACCGGGGAGACCTCCGGCCAAGATGGAGGCGTAGGTGAACACACTGTGCCTCCTTGCGCAACCAAATTAAGGACAACAAAAATTTAGAAACAAACAAAAAAACCCCAGAAAACACAGAAAATTGAACTGTATGGAAGTCGAGACAACCATCCAGACCAGTAAGAGGGGCGGAGTTGGTGGTTGGCAAAGAGGGGTCGTGGCAGGAAAAAGCAGTGGCTGGCAGACCCCAGTGGCAGACCCCGGACATGGGGAGGCTACGGGCAGACCCAGTGAGGCGTGCAAGTCAGCTGGCTGTCCGCAGTCAAACATTCGTGCACGATAAACCAGGTAAAACGGGGAGCAAGACAGACCACACAACCCAGGGCCCCAGTGCCAGGGAACAAATTGAAGGCACACAGATTGAAAACACTTGTGGAGATTGAGATGCTGGGAGAGACTCCCAGCCTCACAGGAGAGTTTGGTGGAGAGACCCACAGGGTCCTAGAATGTACACAAGCCCACCCATCTGGGAACCAGCACCAGAAGGGCCCAGTTTGCTTGTGGGAAGCAGCAGAGGGAACTGAAATCCCACAGAGAGTGGAGCAAGTGCCATTGTTCTCTCTCAGACCCACCCCCACATACAGCATCACAACCCAGCAACTGGGTTGCCCTGTCCTGGTGAACACCTAAGGATCTGCCCCTCGTACGTAACAGGAGTGACCAGACCCCACCAAAAATGGCTCAAACGGAAGAACAAATCAAAGCATCAGATCCAATACTTTTAAGCAAGCAAGACATAGCCAACCTATCAGATGCACAGTTCAAAGCACTGGTGATCAGGATGCTCACAGAATTGGTTGATTTTGGTCACAAATTAGATGAAAAAATGGAGGCTACATTAAGTGAAATGAAGAAAAATGCACAGGGAACCAATAGTGATGGAAAGAAAACTGGGTCTCAAACCAATGGAGTGAACCAGAAGGAAGAAAAAACATCCAATCAGAAAGAATGAAGAAATAAGAATTCAAAAAAATGAGGAGAGGCTTAGGAACCTCCAGGACATCTTGAAATGTTCCAACATCCTATTATAGGGCACCAGGAGGAGAAGAGGAAGAGCAACAAGTGGAAAAGTAATTTGAACAAATAATAAAGGAGACTTCCTCAATCTGGCAAAGGAAATAGACTTCCAGGAAGTCCAGGAAGCTCAGAGAGTCCCAAAGAAGTTGGGCCCAAGGAGGAACACACCAAGGCACATCATAATTACATTACTCAAGATTAAAGTGAAGGAGAGAATTCTAGAAGCATCCAGAGATAAGGGAGTAATCACCTACAAAGGAGTTTCCCATCAGACTGTCAGCTGATTTCTCAAAAGAGACCTTGCAGGCAAGAAGGGGCTGGAAAGAAGTATTCCAAGTCATGAAGGCAAGGACCTACATCCCAGATTGCTCTATCCAGCAAAGCTTTCATTTAGAATGGAGGACAGATAAGTACTTCTCAGATAAGGTCAAGTTAAAGGAGTTCATCATCACCAAGCCCTTATTATATGAAATGTTAAAGGGACTTATCTAAGAAAAAGAAGATAAAAAACATATAGTAAAAAGACAGTAAACTCACAATTATTAACAAACACACCTAAAACAAAAACAAACTAAGCAAACAACTAGAACAGGAACAGAACCACAGAAATGGAGATCACATGGAGGGTTAGCAACAAGGAGTGGGAAGAGGAGAGAGGGGGAAAAGGTACAGAGAATAAGTAGCATAGATGGTAGGGAGAAAATAGACAGGGGGAGGGCAAGAATAGTATGGGAAATGTGGAAGCTAAAGAACTTATGACACATGGACATGAACTAGAGGGGGGGAATGTAGATGGGAGGGGGTGTGCAGGAGGGAGGCAAGTAAGGGAGGAATGGGACAACTGTAATAGCGTAATCAGTAAATATATTTTTAAAAAGGAGAATGCTAGGAAAAAACTTAGAATGACGCCTGGGAAATTATGAACTATTATTTTCGCACTCACATCTGCCCAAACTATCTCATTATCTTTCCAGTACCCAACTGACACCGCACATAGTTAGTGCCAACATTATGGACCATATTCCCCTGCTGTACTTAACGTCCTGTAACTGTTTTCTAACTACCAATTTGTACTTCTTAATCTTTTCACCTCTGGACCTAGAAGGTATTATGCTCAGTGAAATACGTCCGTCAGTGAAAGACAACTATCTTATTATTTATATAGACTAAACCTCTGAAAGGAAAATTCGGGGAACATAAAATATTTATAACTTTCTCCACTATGATGTATATATGCAAAGTTTATTCCCAGAAATGCTTTACTGGAGCCCATTAAAGCTTTACAACAGCAAGTGCAACACCTTTAATTACATCACTGTAGATCGTAGTTTTTAGTATCGTTACTTAAATTTGAAACGGCATGGAAAGGTTGATTTCCTAAAAGAGACACGTAAGCCACTTACATCCTCAGGTTTCCTTTGGCAAGAAATGACGTTTTCTTCCTTTTATTTCATATAAAATTTAATAATTTCTTTAGATCCAATTTGGTGGCTACATGTACATGACCCTATGCTAATAAAATTCTCAAAAGAGAAGTGTAGGAAATAACAGTGATGGGAAAGGAATGAAAAAGGAATTTGGAGCCGAGTTTCCCATCAATAAAAATAACAAGGAATGGCATTCTGTCACAACTTTCCATGTAAGTAATTAGGTGACCGTTTTAGCACATGTGTCTTCTGCGATAGTTTCCTCTGACACATGTGAGGGAGGTATCTCACATGGTTTCAATCTGCATGTCCCTTGGGGCTGGTGACATGGAGCATCTTTCCATGTGTCTATGGGCCATCTGTGTGTGCTCTTTGGGGAAATGTCTATTCAGGTCCTCTGCATATTGTTTAAATCAAATATTTGTTTTTGGTGTTAGTTTTATAATTTCCTTGTATATGTTGAATGTTAATCCCTTATGGGGTATATTATTAGTGAATACCATCTCCCATTCAGTGGAAATGGCCAGTATTAAAAGTCACAGTTATAAAATACAGTATAGAAAATATGGTCATGAATACAGAGGTTGGCAAAAGTAGGTTTAGAGTTGTCTGTATGGAAAACAATACAATAATTAATAAATGTAATATAAGAATATACTCTGTTTCGTGTGCTTACAAGTCTACACCTGCTTTCGCCCCACCCTGTATGGTACCAAATGATTACTAGGCTTACTAGGGTGATCTTTTCATAAGGCATATAAATGTCTAGTCACTGTGGTTTACACTTGAAACTAGTATCATATGTATGTCAACTGTAATTGGAAAACAAGTTTTTAAAAAGTCCCTGAGCCCTCTATCCCTATAATCTGGCTGAGCATACCAAAGCTTCTGGCCCCTTCCAAAGGTCTATGATTGACTCTGTGAGAACCAAGAGTTTAATTTACTGGAAGGGTAGAAAGCAGCAAACCACACCATGCACAACATATCCATTCAACAGGAAGGGCAGGTGCAATGTGGCCCCTGCACTGACACCCCGTTATTAACCCGGAGGAGAGGTGTGTCCTTGGGAACCGTGTCTAATAGAAACCACCTGCTGTTTGTCAACACAGGGAAAGCAGCAGCCACCTGGAAGGGGTTTTCATTATTTGGGGATTACACAGGTGTCAGAAGTGACAAAAGAGAAATATTGTCAGTGATGTTGCCCACGGATATAGTTGGTGCCTCCTTCTTTATCTCAGACTGCCTCGTGCATGTTGCTTAATTATCAGTCATAAATTTATGTAATATTTGCATTGAAATGTTCACATTTTACCTTATACATCACAACTGTACTTAGGAAAATGAATTTCTTGTTCTTTATTTCACTACTCACGCTTTATTTAATAACAAGGATTCTATGTTGGAAATCTAGTTTTAATTGCAATACTGGCGGGAGCCTTGGATGATTAACTACAAAGGGCCTCTGTCTTAGGTTTAGTTCTTTTTTAAATTTACTTACAGAATATGGAAATGAAGTAATGCAAATAAAATTTGAATTTTAGGAAATGGAATTTTAAAGAAGGATTTTATTTGTGCATTTATAGAGAGGGAAAGGGAGGGAGAGAGGGAGAGAAACATCAATGTGTGGTTGCTTCTTGCATGCCCCCTACTGGGGACCTGGCCAGCAACCCAGGCATGTGCCCTAGACTGGGAATTGAAAAGCTTTTTCAGCTTAAACGGCTTGTTATATGGCAGAGACTGGATTTATCCCAGGGCTTTTGATTTAAGTTTATTTCACTATTCACAGTTTATTTTGCTCACTAACAAAAATACGATTTTACTCTTCGATACTATAAATGATGTGCTAAAGGTAGTAGCAGCAGGGAGTCTTGTATAACTGCCATGTGGTTACGGAAGCATCTAGAACTCGGACAGCAGGCCTTGCTGACTGAGAGATGGCCATGCAGACCCCCATGCTTCCCCGAGGACAGGTGACGTTAGGACTGGGTCATGGTGCCTTCCTGCCTCCCCGCAGACTCACGAGGCCATGCCATCGCCCTGCAGTCTAGAGAGAGGAAGTCAGTAATGTCTTCCATGAATCAGAAGCCAAGTTCTATTGCTGTTGTTTTGATCCCAGAACAAGAAATTTCGGTTCTCCTTAATCTGACGGCCCACTAAAAATTTTTTAAAAACACACAAAGGAATTGCTCGATGAATGACCTCATACATAACGCCCAGTTCGATGTTTTCCCGGTCAACACCAGATGAATAGCGAGGGAAGAAACGCGCCCAGCCATGGGTGTGTGCCAATGTACTAACTCCAAGGGCCCCCTTTCATACGCCTCCCCACCTGCACCACTGAGCAGGCACGGATCAATACCGTATCTGTTCTGGGTTGTCAGTCTGCCAGTCCAAAGAGGCGAAAGCACTTGAGAAAACTGAGAAGGAGCCTGGGTCCACACGACTGCAGCGAGCTGAACTGACGGCAGGATTCGCGCGTGCTGGATTGGGTGGCTGTGGCTCCTGTACACGGCGGGGACCGCAAGGTGCATAAATAACACGGCACGTCCACGTGGACCACACACAGGCAGACCTACCAGACTGTGCCGGGGCCAACTCAATGGCCGCTGAGTTTGTGAAAGGAATATATATGTACATAGAAGGATCAACAGTTTTCTTAAGGATTTTATTTATTTATTTTTAGAGAGGGAAGGGAGAGAGAAAAAGAGAGAGAGAAACATCAATGTGCAGTTGCTGGGGGTCATGGCCTGCAACCCAGGCATGTACCCTGACTGGGAATCGAACCTGCGACACTTTGGTTCACAGCCCGCGCTCAATCCACTGAGCTATGCCAACCAGGGTGACAATGTTTAAATATTTGAAAGCAGGTGAATTCATGAGAAGGGGCTGCGCATTGTCAGATACAGGACAACTTTGAGTGGCATGCTTTAGAGGGAGAAAAAGTTTAATGGATATGTACTTTGCTTCAGCATTTGCCAAAAGTCAGGTGTCTTTTGCTCAGGAAGACTATTAAGGACTGAGTTCCCCACTCCCTGTCTCCTTTAAAAAAAATCGAATTTTGGCTCAGTGTGATCTTTTGCAGAAATGTTGAGGTTGGGATTTTTTAAAACGTATTACTCTATTAAGTTGAAGGATGAGTTTGTTTGGACTTGTTAAGTGAGTGTGCATGCCCAAGTTTCCCGGCAGCCACTGAATGTGCACTTTGAACCGAAAACAATGTTTTCGTTTGTGGTGGTATTGTAGGAGGGGGAATGTAAATCCTGGCTGTGTAGACAAGGAAAGATGTGACAGGGTTTCTAAGTATGAAATCATTAGGAGGAGAAGTGGGGAGGATTAAAAAAAAAAGCTCAAGATTTTCTGCAAGTATATTCATGCATCTTGGTTTTTCCTTCTCATTTTATACTTCAGTGAAAAGGGTAAATGTAACTGGAAGGTTCATTGTAATGCAAGTTTTTAGACTTCCTGAAGTAGAAAAAAAATATGTGTATTTTAAAGAGAAGAGTTAACATGGAGAGACAAAATGAATCGTCACACATGTTCCTGCCAGGAGTAAATGCGGGTCTTATGCGCACGCGTGTCTGTGTTTTGTGTGTACACATCATTTTCTGCCGCTACCGATTATTTGTGCCTTTGTACTTTACAAATTTATGCAATCTAAGCTTTACTCAGAGGATGTCAGCTGAATATAAAACTTTCTAAAATGGAAATTGCCTTATAAAATCTGAAGAAGTTAATTTCCCCAAATTATCTGTATGAAAAGAAAGAGAACATTGCAATAGTCTTGGAAATAAGTAATGATCCATATACACCTAGGACGTGCAGGATTTCAGCGTGTGCTGAATGGAATTAGGCTGGGACGTAAATGAGAATTAGCTGATGGATTTAATGAAAAAATGTGCTATTCACTGCCATTCATTTACATTATTATTATTTGACACAATGAATCTCTGGCAGGGGTTTATGAATATTTTATATGATTTAGGCTAAAAGGCAAGATAGCTAAAAGGAAAACTCAAGGTCATTGGTAGATATGCATGTGACCAAATAAAATGGTAAGGATCCATTAAAGTTAGAGACAGCAATGTCTAAAAATGGAAATAAGACATAAATGGATGCTTTTATCACTTTCACCTTGATTTTATGTTAAAAATAGTAAATGAGAGTCAAGTCCCATAATGAAAACAATGTGGACTCCACTCCTGAACCTCAAGGCTGGCTCAGCAAATGCATAATGGTCTGTAACCATCCTAGAGAATGAGGTCGCTGACCTCCTGAGAACTCTGCCCACTCCAGTGCTTTTTATGTGGAGGGGAAGGTCAAGGGGGCCAGGTGTTGTCAACACGTGGCATGGGGACCAACACTGAAAGTGTTTCAGATAACACATTTGAGTAAACAGAGACACAAGGACAGGTCAAGCTTCTTGTATAACCGTGGCATAGCTGAGCACTCTGGTGTCATAGGCCGGGTAGGAGGGCGGATCCGTGTAGGAGCTGAGAGGAGCTGTAGCCGTGGTCCTACCACTCACTTCTGTGGTTCCCATCAAATGACCAAGTTGCTTTGAGACTCATAGTTTTTGTTGGTAAAAAAAGAACTTGACTTACCATCTTATTTATCACCATAGGTTTGTAACATCATAATGAGGGACATAGAAGAGATGTTTATGAGAGATAGGGTGGCGTGATAGAAATAAGCCTAGGTTGAATGCCTGGCTCCTCTATTTACTAAATGTTTGCAACTTTGCACAAGATGGATTTTGTCTATGATGATAAGTCGTGTTATGTATAAAGCAGATAAGCCGTGAAAACGACCTTTACGGGTTGCCAGCACCATGGAAGCGGTGAACCCACAAACTGGGTAGGCCACCCTACCTCTAGATGGACTTGTATGTTAGCTGATAAGTTTCCTTCTTCGTTTAGTTTGAGCTGGAGGTATTTTTATTGATCCTAAGAGATCTATCCCTCCTTACTTAAATGGGTACTTGACTCAAATCTCAGCTCTGGTAAATCTTTCCCACTGGAACTGAGGTGTCTTTCTAAGGAGTCACATTCAGGCTCATTGAAAGTGTTAAATACAAGTATTTCCTGGTAGAGGTACATAAAATTTATTTTTCAGTCTAGATCTCTCTCCAGAAGGCCACGCCAGTTCTCATATCTGTCTGTGTTCATGACACCTTCTTCTGGATATTACCGTAAACAGGCATCTCAAAATGAAGATGTTGACAATGGAGCTCTTGATGTCTCTCCAAACGTACTCTGCCTGCTCAGACTTCCTCACCATCACTCAGCTACTCGCTTAACTTTAAAACCCGTGGATTATTCCCAGTATCCCCTTTCCTCGCTGACCACCTTTGGTCCGTTAACAAATACTGTGAACTCCCCAGTTCGCCCATCTGGCTCCAACCTATGCCCCCTTAACTTCAGGCACAGTATTCGACCTGGACCGTTACTGCAGGCCTGCCAACAGGACTGAGTGAATTCGCTCCGAGTGGCTGGAGCGACTTCTCAGGAATGTCAATTAGATCCCATCAGTCCTTTGACCAAAGATAGGGATCTTTTTTGTTTCCTGTTGCTCTTGGCACATTTCTAAGTCGCTTCCTATAACCTGCCTACTTCTTGGACTGGCTCCGTCTCCCGACACCTTTCTTATACCCTCCTTCACCCATGCTAGCTTGGTGGGCAGGCGCTTTTCCTGCCTCCCTTTTGTTTATCTCCGCCAGCGTGTGCCCCCCTGGCTTTTCTCAGGGTCTTCTCATTCTCGGCTTCCACGCCAGCACTTAAACGTCGGAAAAGCGTTTCTTAGCTGCTGGATCCAAATCGGATCCCAGGAAACTTTTTATTTCTAAACTGTTTTGCTGGTTTATTGTTTCCCTTCACTGCACTAATCTCAAGCTGTACTTGTTTTGTTATTGTATTTCTCCACTTATTTGTTGCTGTTACCTTGCCTCTCTCCCTAGCATGGAAACTCCACAAAGGAAATGTCTCCGTGTGAGTATCGCACAGCTCTCTTTCCACTGCCGAGAACAGTGGCCAGCACGTAGTAGGTCCTCAATAAGTACCCTCTTCATGAAGAGGGGACCAGGGTGCACTAATACAAGACGCAAACCACATGTCCGAAACAAGGCGCATTGTGATGGAGGGGAGAAGCGTGGGCAGGAGTTCTAATGGGACCCACACAGGACCAAAAACGGGCGTGTGTGAACCAACCAGGAACAGGAGAAGTGTCAACCACTCTGACGGGACCTGACACCCTTTGACATCACGTGTGTGTCTGCTTTTGTGATTGTGAAGGAGGTTTTAAATTTTTTCTCAGGTTTTTCCCACTTGCGTTGCTTTTTTCTAGGCTTTTTAACCTTGTTGATAATATAAATAAGTTCCTTCTATCCCCTTATCTCTTTAATAAGGCTGCTGATGCTGTATTTTAACTTCACACTCTCACTTGGCTGAATTATTTTGTTTGCAGAAGTTTTTGCTTGAGTCTTGTGGAGTTGCCAGGTTTAAATCATTTCATGTAGAGCCCTAGCTGGTGTAGCTCAGTGGATTGGGTGCGGGCTGTGAACCAAAGCATCGCAGGTTCGATTCGCAGTCAGGGCACATGCCTGGGTTTTGGCACGTCCCCAGTGGGGGCCACGTGAGAGGCAACCACACATTGATGTTTCTCTCTCTCTTTCCCTCCCTCCCCCCTCTAAAAATAAATAAATAAAATCTTTAAAAATCATTTCATCTATAAATATCACTATTTTTAGTGCCCTCTTTTTAGAGTTTATACTACTTTCTCTCTTTTGTTTAATTACATTGGTGAGAGTATTAGTATTGTGTTAGATGTGAAATTGGTTATTTCCACATTCTTGACTTGGCATAAAACTTCTGGTATTAGCTTGTGAATATGAGGTTTCCTTTTCATATATATTCATGAAAAAGTATATTTTAAATATTTGTGCTTGTTATACAACACACAAATGCATAAAATACATACATGTAAATTGTGCACATGCTATGTATACATCAAACTATATATGCATTCTATAGATGTGCATGTAGCATACACACTAATTTTTATCCTTCACAGCAGTCACATTCTGTAACGCTACCACCAACAGTGAATTTTGAGACACGCCTCACGTAGAATACAGTCTTCAACATTACAACAGTTCATCCTGGTAGTGGTATCTGCTTTATTTTACAAAAGACAAACAAGGCTCAGATGTGTTCCAGTGACTTGCGGGTGCTGCCGCCCCTCATGGTCCCGGTGCTGGCGTTTAGCCCCTGCAGGCTGGCCCGCAGAGCTAGATTGTGCTGGTCCACACTGTGGTCCCCTGCCATGGCCATCCTTGAGGCCACCTCCGTGGGCAATCGAAACAAGGCCGAGCGGCCCTTGGCTGAACCTCAGGCGAGAAGGTGCCAGTGTGGTGGGCTCCTGCTGCACTGCCCTGGGCCCGTCCCTAAGCACTGGCCGCAGCACAACAGCTGCGTGTGAGCCGGTAGACGAGTTGCACGTACGGCACTGGCAGATAAAGAGTATTAGGGCATATAGGTTTATAAATCATGTTGAGAAATCACTGTTCTATTTCACAACGTGTTTCGTTCACCAAACAGTAATCGGTGTTGTTTCAATGCATTTCTTTTCCAGTGTCCTAAGAGGGGATCGTTTGAATGTTTTTCTCAGATATAGTAACATGGCGTGTTACGTTATGAACTTCCTGACATTCTAGGACCTGCCCGGCTTCCTAGAACACCCTTCCTACTCATAGTGTAATGTGTTGTTGTTTTTAATGGAGTCCTGGAGTTTATTTTCTGATGTTTATTTAGATTTTTTAATTGACATTACACAGGTTTAGCATGTGAAATATTTATTGCCGTGTTTGTTTGTCTGTATTGAGTTACAGTGGCTTCATAAAAACAATTTGGTTAGAAATCTATTTTCTGGAGGAGTTGCAATGACATGTACAATTATTGCTCTTTACAACAGTTGTTTTTGAGTATAATTCATGATCTAGACACCAGAATTACCTCATAAACAATCAGTAGATGGGGATCTGATGGCTGTTTAATGATGAGTCACAGTCTTCTTGGTGTGTCTTGGGTATAAAACACTGTCTAACAGCCGCGACAGGAAAGAATCAATAACGCAGATGCCTCGGTCCCCTCGGCCTGGGGCGCCTTCTTGTTGGCCTTTGCGCTGGTGCAGGTCTTGATCTTGTGGCAGCAGGCCCCTCCCGAACCACGTGCGGCAATGGCATCAGCATCACAGGGCCACCCTTTCTGTGTCCAGCCAGCCAGAGTGCGGTCAGGAGGCTGCTGACCAAGAGAGGGCAGATGCCAGACACGGGCTGCAGTGGCCTCTGACGCCCCTCAGCCTCTCACGTGCAGTGACTGCTGAGTGTCTTCGCGGTCTGGATGCCTGGGGTGCCCTCTCTCAGCCTTCCAGGACTGCACTCCTGCTCTGCTCTCCTCTGTGCATGAGGTAGGTGGCTGCTGACATGACAGGTGGCCCTCAGTCACCCCGGGTTGAAGCTGTGTGAGAGCCAGTAGTGGCTGGAGAAGGAGCCGCGGCTCCAGTCTGCAGCGTGTGTACCTTCTGGATGGGGTCTTGGGGAAGGAAGACCCTGGGGCTTCTTATGTCGCCGCAGAATGCCTGACCTGGGGGCCAGGTGTACACAGACCTGATGCCAAGGTGGTGATGCTTGAGCAGCCTCTGGAAGCCTCAGGAGCTGGGTGGACACCCAGAGCTGTTGAACTTGACCATGGCTCTGACAGTTCGTGTGACTGGACTGGTCAGTGGCTGGTCCACTCGGTGCTGCAGATGGAGGCCACACCAGGGAGGGCCACGGCCCACCCTCTTCTCCGAGGCCAGCTCCTCCGTGGCTCCCAAGAATCCCCCTCCCATTGCCGCATAAGCCTGTTTATTTTTAAACACATATTTTCTTTGGGAGGGCTTTAAAAAAGGCGAAAATAGAAGATCTGTATATGATAGTAATTCCCTCTGAATTCACTGCCGTGTGTTTTATCAGAGTAGTTTTCCTCCTTCCTCAAATTTTTAAGATTTTTAAAAAATGGCTTATTTAGAATTATATAAAGCTTTCAGCAAAATTAAAACTATCAATGGAATTGTAAAAATAAATCCACTTTTGGAAATGGAAGAAGTTCAACTATCTTCTATACTCCTTATAAATACAGGCACTTTTCTTATTTCAAAATATTTGTCTACTTGGTGTGGTTATAATATTATTGCAATTTTTAAGTGGGTCAAATTTGTTGCTTTTTAAAATTCTTTGGCCACTTTCCATACTCATGATGGATGCAGATTTATAGAACCTAAACGTGTCCCGATAAACGTCCATTCACATCTGCAGGTGAGTGATCCTCTGAGCACCTGCAGCGCCAGCAGGCCACCTAGCTGAAGAAAGGGTTCAGTGGGCGTGAATGAACTGTTACAGTCCCGAGACTGCTTGTGAGTTTTGCGTGTGGATTACACCATCTGTAGGTTTTTCTTTTTCCAGCTAAAGAGACCGCTTACTTCTTACTTTGGGAAGTAAGCCCCCTGGATTTATTTATCCCAATATCTTATGACATGAGCTATTTCTTATTTAAATTCTCTCAGCAAGACCTGTAGCAAGAACAGAGATAATAGTGCTTGTATGTGAAGGTACTTACTTTTTCACCAGGTTGAGTGCGCGTGTGTGTAGGATTACATGTGTCTGTGTATGTTTTTATTCACTCAGTCACAGGATCCAAATCCTATTTAACGTAAATCCGTTTGCAAGCCCCTCTCCTGCGCCCCAGTCTTCTCTTTCTTTCCATCAGGCATCATTCCGTGCTGCTCGGGATGCATCATACTGAACTATATTCAATCGGACTCATCGTATTTACCTCCTTCTTTTTACCTATTTAGTCTCATGAGCCGAACCTGGGGTCCTGGCGGAGCCCTCTGGTCACCAATGTCACTGGCGGGGCCCAAGTGGAAAGCAGAAAGTAGTATGAAGTAGAAATGGCCCCACTCCTCAGGACTCTTTCCTCTCATTCTCTAGACCCTTACCCCAATTTGTTAATGCTCTAAAACAAAATATCTTCCTGCCCTATGTGTAAAAAATGTAAGAGATTTAAAAATTCTGCAATGTCTCCATTGTGCCTGGCGACCTTCAGACTTAGGACCTATGTCCCCAACACGCACGGGCCAAGCCGCTGGTCCTGTTGATGCCCCCTCTGGGCATTTCTAATACCCGGTCCTCACCTTCCTTAGTCCGGGGGCCCATTCTGATTTGCCCACAGGACATGCCCAGCGGCGTCTGCGCCGCGGGACCTCACCTCTTGGCAGCGCCGTCAGAGATCTTTAATTAACATGCTGCTTCGTTCCCGTCCCTTCCGACTGCAGGGTCTCTGATGGCTCCCCCAGGCCTCCTCCTCCCCCACCCACCCTGGGTCTCTGTGGAGAGTCCCCTCTTCCTCCGTCCCCTCGCCCTTCACTGTGCCTTCCGAGCCCCAGTCGAATGGAACCGCCCACTCTTCTCTGGGCTAGGCTTTCCCTCCACATTTGTAAGGATTTTCACACACTTTCCTCTTCCTTAAGACGTTCCTGATCTCTTCCCACCCGCTGCCCAGACACGTTTCATGTCTCAGTGGCTCATACCACGACTGTGCACCCAGGGTTAGGCACGCTTTCTTTATGCCCCTTGGATATCATGCGGGTATATGGCATCGCCCATGTGACATTCGGATGTCTTGTTTATGCCCCCGCCCCTTTCTCTGGATGGCAGCTCCCTCAGCGAACCCCGGATTCCTTTTCTTAGGACCACAGTGCTCCACGCGCTGCCTGGTGGTTCCTGAAAACACAGGTGAGAAGAGAGTGAACCCCAAGCTCCCCCCGCCCGCCGCGGCAGGGGTGAGCCTGGAAAAGAAATCAACACCATTGCCTTTCCACTCTCCCATTTAAGACTGTCATAGGGTAAATAGATTCTTGTCCCTGGTGAAAAATAAGATTCTTTGATAAAGTCATGCTTTGCAAAGTTTATGGGCATAATAAGCCCAATACAATGAAGGTCAAAGAAAGCATGCATACGTAACTCATTTTTTAAAAATTGAAGTTCCGTGTTAGATATGCATTATAAAATTGACTGTGCTAGCTATCCTTCAATCTTGTTTTGTTTTCGTTTTGTCTACATAGAGTTTCTCAGGCAAATCTGCTCCAAAGCAGAGTAGGGGTTCGATGACCACATCTCACCATTTGTTGGGAGAGCCCGACCCTGTAGCCTGCTTCACTGGGGTTCATCAGTCCCGGTACTTCCTCTCAATACCCACAGTATTCTGGTGTGCAAAATAATCACACAGGGAAACCCTGGTGGCTGAAGTAGAGTGTTACACCGAACTTTGAAGGACAACACTTTACAGGGGTTGGATACGTATCCCTGTTTATTTCATAACGTGAAGGTAGAAATTGCCTTTGAAAAGAGTTTGCTAAATGCCCTCCAGGCAAAATCAGTCCCAGTGAGAATGCCATGCTTAGGAGCCTGTTAGGAGAGACAAGTAGATAGGAACCTGTACCCTAGTGATTGCCACTTGCAAAGTCTCCTCTGGGACAGTGGCCCTGTGCATCTCAGCCAAAGAGGAAGCAGGGGTCACAAGGACCTGGGCTTCCAGGGAGGGGAGGGAACGTGGGGACAGAGAAATGAAACTGGACTGCTAGGCCAGGACCACGTTTTTAAGTGACTTTGTGTGACTTTGTGTAAAATCTCGGGATTTTGTTGCACAGGTAGAAAACACAACTGAGGACAAGAGGCAAGATTTCTTAAGAGGATGTTCACGTTGGAGAGATTTGGCCTCATTAACTAAGTCAGTGTCAGTGGGGATGAAGAGCAGGGGCCCATCTGAGCAACAGTCATTACAGGGTGGTGGCAACATCCAGGTGGCAGGGGCACTGCGGAAAAGGTTGAGGTTTCTGGGCATGGTGGTTGGCTGGTGATGTGTAATCCACCCTCTTTCTAAAGAGAAGGGAATATAATTATATGCAGAGACACACATCCATCTAAGTACCTAAGTACCAAACAAGGAGAATAGAAATGGTGATAACCAGTTTCCCTTGAATTATTCTTGTAGTATTCATGTTTTCGTTACAGCTGCGTAAAATCAAAGGGTTTACATTCAAGTAACTCCCCATGATCATTCTGTACACCAGTGATGGTGGGATTTTAATCAAACCAAATCACGTCTGTCCCTGTGACGTGACGCTGCTGACACCCTTGCAGTGTCTTCTCACTGGCAAGACACCGAAGTTTTACAGCCAAAGCCGCAGCTTTCCTTAGCCTCCAATCAGGGGGCATTAGCGCTGCCTTTTGTTGGCTCACAATGTTATCATGGCCCCGTTTCCCATCGTGCTGACGAATATTAAGAAGGAGCCACCTTGGCCTCTTTGTTCTGTGCATTGACAATTCCTAATTACAGGCAGATCTCATGCTTCCCCGTTGCACCTCTTCCCTCGCCTGGTTTGCAACACACCTGCCTAGAAACAGCCCAGCCATGGGAAGTGCGGAACGGATTCAAAACAAAACGTGACCTCTGGTGAGAGGCTGCGTATGCCACTTGAGTTAAAATGTTTAGCAAATGAAGATTCTTTTCCCTTAGTGTGGCGGTTCATGCACAGCAAAGACATCATGCATCTTTTCTGAGTAACAACCATCCATCCATGTGTCTGCTCTAAGGGCATGGTGTCACAAAAACGCCTTGTATGCAGAGTTCTAACTTTCCCAGTTTGGGGGCGGGGTTAATGGGGGAGGGAGAGAGGGAACATCTGTTACAGTGTAATTACCCTTGGGAGGAAATCATCACACTATTCATATTGTAGCGTGAGCGCGCTGACGGTGCCCAGGTCTGCAGGTCCGGAGATGAGGCGGGGGTGGGGTGGAGAGAGTTGGGACTCTGGCAGGAGAGAAGAATTGCGTGTTACAGGGGACGCACAGTATGAATTAGGCAAAAAGTCTTTGAGATATTGCAGGGAAACTTATTTTGGCATTCATGAACATTTTACATCACCTTTCTTTCCACTAGAAAAGGGGCATCTATATGCTTTTCCTTTGGGCAAAAGCTATAATACACATGCTCTATATTTTTAATTGTTGAACCATTCTCATTACATGTAGCACCTAGATCTTAATTTTCTCAGCAGAGACACAGCGGCTGTTCTAGAAGACATCTCTTTGTTTCATGCTGACCCTTGTCATTGCCAAATAGTTAGCATCCACAGACCTCTAGTGTATGTATTCACTCTTCCACATTTGACACTCGGAAAAAGTGCCCATACGTTTCTAAGCTTCCCCCAGTGGACTAGGATCGCCTAGATAGACGAACATTTACTGAATTCTGAGGATGCAGTTTATAGTTTTAAAAGTCTAAGTCACATTTTCTTTGGTCAAAATGATACATGAAACATATCATAGAAATGCTCTGTTCATCCAAACTTTTATTTTTTTCACAAAGAAAACAAAATTCTACATAATTTTCTGTTCTTTTTCAATTTATCAGTCTGAGAAATTATTGCTGAAATTTGGAGCAGTGTGCAATGACTTATTTTTGAGCATGTTCTCTTGGTTTTGAAGAAAAGAAAAGATTTCTATTTAACATGTAATAAGAAAGGAATTTCCTTATACAATGTAAGAAGTTTATAAACCTTTATGTCTAGCTTAGTCAAAGAAATATTCAAATCACTCTTTGTAAAACTTTCGACCATTTCAACATATTAAAGGTAAATTACTTTCATTTTTACTATATAATTTATTTATTACACTGATATATTTATCTGAGAAATGATGACAGAAAAGTGAAAAAATGAGGACTTCAAAGAGTATTTTTGTTCAGTTTATATCTATTTCATAAGAAATCACTGATTCTTTTAAAATTCTTCAACACAGCTACGTGAATGTATGCTAACACACAAGTAGCTAGAAATTAAGAGAACTTATTTCTGTGACATTTTTAAATAGATGCTTAACAGGTTGAAGAGCCAGGAATAACAGTGCTGTTTTCAATAAGACAAAAATTATATTTTTTCTTCACAGTTGGCATCTTTCCAGCCAGATAGCATATTTTAGTAGTTTTCAATATCTGTATAGTTTATGAATGCCACAAAATACCATGCTATTATAAGCTACTTCTTTTCCAAATGTTTTGTCAGAATTCCTTTCTTACTGACTTGTGATTATCTATAAACTACTGATAACATCAACTGGTAAAATAGATAAACAATTTCAGAAAGTGTAAGTATGTTCAAGTTTTAAGCGAAACAACTGCCCTAATGTTCTGACACATCGGCCAGGTTTCCAGGGTCAGTGGCTCCCGTGCACTGAATGCTTGATTCTCGACGAGCAGTGGGAATGTAAAACCCTCTCTCAGAGCCTGTCATTCCCTGAGGGAGTGGCGTTCCTTATCTCCTTTGGAGCTGCAGCACAGACTCCGATGCTGAGAAGCAGGCCTCTGTCGCGTTGGACTTAGGCAGGTGAGTCCTTTCCCGGTGGTGGCGGACCGCCCGGCGCCTGCCTGCTGGGTCATTTGCTAAGCTGGACCCAAAGGTGGCCCCATCTTCTAAACCGCCAAGGAAGGCCCGTGATTCATGCACCTGAAGCATAGCTAGGTACTTCCATCATTGTTTTTTACATGCATTGATCTTAAAGAAGGGGACGTTAATTTGTTGTTCTACCCCTCCACGCATTTACTGGACGATTCTTGCCCGTAGCCTGATGGGGGATTCACCCTGCAGCTTTGGTGCGTCGGGAGGATGGCGTTTAAAAGGACACCCAATGTCACAGTGGTTTGAAGCGACGGGAAGTTCATTTCCCTCTCCCTTAGACATGCCAGGCATACATGGTCACTAGTGACTTCATTCCTCTGGTCTCTGACGCTGCCATCCCACCTCGGGGTGTCCCCCTTTCAAGGTCAGGCCACCCCCACTTGTCCTTCATACCCCTGGAGTTCAGGTTCAGGGGAACGTTATTCCAGGTGTTAGGAAAAAAGAAGGGGGGTCACGAAGAGGGTGCTGCTAGCAGTTTGTCCTTTTTAGGAGTTTTTCTGGGGCTGCAACTCCCCGACATCGAGTCCACCAGTGACTCCTCCTAGCTCAGAAACAGGTGTTTGGGTCGGACACTTGGCCACCTGAATGTTTCTACGGGGTTCTGCAGAGTGTTGCGTAAAATTAATAATGTTATTCTGTCTCCTCTTGTGCTCCGGTCTTGGCTTCCAATGACCTCGGAAGCTCTAAAGCTCGATGAACACAGTGCTTCGCATCAAAGGTGCGCTTCAGATGCGGCTGCCTAGGTTCAAGTCCCAATTTGGTCCACTCCCTTTTCCCTGTTCAAACATGGCCGTTGTAGCTCATCCTCTTACTAAGGATGGCGTTTCTAAGCGTCCACAGAAGCCTTGAATTCGTGACTTCATTCTTTACTTCTTTGTGTGTGTGATCTAGCTACTTGGCCACATACTGTAGAAGACAAAAGGGACATCTTTCTCATTTATGTAGTTCTTGCCATGGTAACCACAAAACTCTGAGGAAAGAGATTAGGCACGGCATGCTGTAGTCGTCTTAGGGACCGTGCCCACAAGCCTTCCGTGATCCTAAGGTCATGAGCAAACAAAAAATAAGACTAAAATGTCTAGCATTCTCAAGTAGAATGAAAAATTCACCCTACTGTGTGCCAGTTTCTGGAAATTGAAAAATCAGGGGGAAAAAGTATTTGTAAATTTGTTTTTAGGCAAATATTTATCAAATGCTTGTCCTGGGCTGAGACATGGACACTAGAAGTGAAATATATTCAAGGGGTGTGTTTTTCCCCCCAGGAATTCAGAGACTAGGAGATAAAGACATGAATATGTTTTATTCTTATCTCTAATGGCAAGCTATGGACAAGTCTTGTCTTAAAGCGTTTTTCCTAATCTGATTTTTAAGAACTATTTTGTTGGTTTTTGATTGTTTTTCTCATTATGTGAGGAGGAAGGAGTGAATTTAAGTTTGGACACACACACACACCTGAACAGCTTAAAATTGTGTAAAACACAAGCCTAGTGCCCCTTCTTTTTCTTAATTGTATTTTAAATCAAACCCGTGCTAATGCAGGGAAGAAGAGGCTACTTTAGTATGGTTTTGCATGCCGACCCCCGTGGCTTGCAGACTGTTGCACAAGATCTTGGTCTTCACCAGCCATAGCTCTGAGGCCCTGCCCGTATTTTCCAAATGTAGTTGTATGATGCATAGGAATAAATAGGCATGTTTTCCTTGTTATATGTTTTGGCAATATTCTCCTACCCTGATCGAAATACTGCCCTTGTGACTTTTCCCTAGGATGTTCCATTAGGGGACCATGCAAAAAAAATTGTTTTATGTCAGATCCTTTCAGTACAAGCTGATGGTTATTCTCACCAATCTATGACCATCTATCCCTGCTCTTGAAAGCCTATTACGATGACAGAGCTGCTGGAAGTGCCACATTGTAAGAACGCTTTTATAGTTCTAATATCTGGTACTCTGAAATATCATTTCTATTCGATGTAATCTTTTCCTAACATTTTCATTTTATCTAATCTTTGACTTAGCTCCGGGTTGTGACAATTTATTTAAATATGGACAGTCTTTCAAGTAAACTGGCTATTTCTGCTATTGTTGCTGTTAATCATTTCTAGGAAAGGTACATATTTCCCTATTTAGAATCAAGTTTAGAATTGGAAGACACTTGGGAATGATTTCCAATGAATGTTGTAAAGGGAAAAAAAGCTTTCATTTAACTTAATAGATGATCCTTTCACTGTTTACTGTTTTGAGGAGACAAATGATGAAAGAGCCTGCAGGATTTAAAGATTATTGTTTTTTTGGGGAGTCAGTATTTTCCTCAGAAATTTCATGACATGCTTTCCCAATTAAGCTACCTTGTTTTATCAATAATTTCTAAACAATTTGCTTGCAAATTTTGCATATTTTTTCATGTTTTCTAATTATAAATTAACATTTTTTATTTTAAGCCATCTTGCAGTATAAATAAAAATGTTGTGTGTGCATGTAACTAACACATGTTGTATTTCCAGACAAAAATATATCAAACGACTAAAAATAAGGAAGGGAAGACAGAGGAAGAAATAACAAGATTTTCCCAAGTCCATCTTTTTAACTCTGATTCTTGGTTTTATTCTCATTCTGAGTGCCATTGCTTCATTTTCACGGATAAACCAGCATTTTTAGAATTTTTAAAGTTTAGAGAGTCTGGATTTAGAATTCTTTAATCCATCCTCCAGGGAAAAACCTTAATGTCTTTTTTCTGGAATGACTAAAGCACCCAACTGCGGGGTGACCGGTGGAGAGGAAAGCAGACTTTCAGACCCCTGAGTCCAAGTGCTCACCGCTTCTGAAGCGAACTTGACATTGAACATTCGTACCAGGGAACAGAGGTTATGATTAAAATACTGTGTGGGTTAATGGGCTTATTTAAATGATCTGCAACTCATACCATGATTTAGAAAATCATTAATCATTTGTGACAACTCTTACACCGTGTGCGTAGTATGCATTCAGTACAATTCTATTAGGACAAATGACAGAGCTCTCCCAGTGCCCCCCGCTTTTGTTTTAAATTAGTATCTTTATCACCCTGTCACCACAGTCTCTTTCGAACTTCTACTCCTGTAAGGTCGTCGATGGCATATAGGTTCACGGAATGCTCAATCGTTCAAATGTTTGAACTTTATCCTGTGATGAGTGATCATTTACTACCATGCCAATTACTATCATTATTGAGCTAGACTATTTATAATGTTAAATTGGTCACCTGCTTCATAGCTCAGAGGGTCATGGGTGGTTGATCATCAGTGAATGTCTGATGTTGTATGAACATATTGTTTCATTTGTGGTCTGATTTCCATCAAATTTTCAAGATGAATGGCAGAGGAAATCGGGATTATTAAAGAAAGTATTTTCACTGTTCTCTGAGAGTCCCATGGTGATTATGTTTATTTGATAGCACTTTACTTATTACTGCAGTTTTCTCAATACAGTTCAGAGGAAGATACAGAGGTTTCCTGGATACCTTCAGCTCCCATGAGTGCGTAACATGCCTCATTATCAACATCAGTCACCGAAAGGGTGCAGTTCTTTTAATGGGAAGGATGAACCTGCAGCGACAAATCGTATCCACCCCAAGTCCATAAGGTAAACACCTTATGGTCACCGTCAGTATTGTTCATTCTGTGGATTTGGACACATGCATAATGACAGAGCCACTGTTCTAATGTCACACAGAGCATCTGCCTGCTCCGAAATTCCTGTGGCCTGCCTATTTCTCTCTCCCAACCCCCATTCCTGGCAACAATTGATCTTTTCACTGTCTCCACGGTTTTGCCTTTTCCAAAATGTCATATAGTTGGAATCACACAGTAGGGAGCCTATCAGACCGGCTTCTGTGACTTAGTAATCGGGATTTAAGGTTCCTGCATGTCTTTTCGTGGCTTGATAGCTCACTTCTGTTTAGCACTGAATATTTCATTGCCTGGGGGTGACAGTTTATCCATTCACCTGTTGAGTGATGTCTTGGTTGCTTCCAGCTTTTGACAGTTACGACTAAAGCTGCTGTAAACATCTGGGTGCAGGTGTTTCTGTGGACATATGTTCATTTCCAACTCCTTCCAGGACATGGCCAAGAGTGTGATCGCCGAATTTCGTTTTTCACTCATGAGTGAAAAACTACTGCATGAAACACAAAACAGAAACCGTGACGTGAAGACAGCCGTTGTCTTAGTCTGTGTGGGCTGCTAGAACAGAACACAGCAGATCGTGTGGCTGTCGACAAGAGAAATTAATTTCTGGCAGGTCTGGAGGCTTGAAGTCTGAGGTCAGGGGGCCAGGATGGTTGGGTGAGGGCTCTCCTCTGACTTGGAGAGTTCTCATTGCGTGCCATATTGCAGAAAGGGTGAGGGATGTCTCTAAGTCGTTTTTTTAAAAATATTTTATTTATTTTTAGAGATTGGAAGGGAGGGAGAAAGAAAGAGAGAGAAACATCAGTGTGTGGCCCCCACCGGGGACCTGGCCCACAACCCAGGCATGTGCCCTGACTGGGAATCAAACTTGCGATGCTTTGGTTCGTAGCCCGCGCTCAATCCACTAAGCTACGCCAGCCAGGGCTCTAAGTCATTTTTAATAAGGACATCAATCCCATTCATGAGGGCTCATCCTCAATGAACCAGTCACTCCTCAAGGTCCCACCTCGTGTTGGGCATCAGGTTTGACAAATGAATTTGAAGGGGGTGGTGGAGGAGACATAGATATTTAGACAATAGCAGTAGCGGGAATCAAAGCTTTGTTATTTATATTTGCATCTACCAGTTTGTTCTCTTACTGTAATCAGTCGATGGTTAACACACCTGCCTGTTCATCCCAACAAGCCATCCTTGATTCATGATAGACTTGCCCCCTAAAACACAGTGAAAGAGCACAGTTCAACCACATACAAGGGCTCGCCCATCCCCGATGGACCAAGTCCACGATCCTTTTCTGCGCGTGTGGGGAGGAGGTGGGCAGACAGGAAGTGGTCCGTTCTCACCCTGGGAAGACCCACATGAACGAAAGCATGACACGGGGAACAGTCCCACCACTGTTGCTGCTGTTCGGGTGGACGAAGAGGCGCTGTTTTTCACAGGTGTTTATTCCCTATAACATCGTGCGTTTCTTTGCCTGACCCTCTCCTGTTAATGTTCCCAAGTTGATTCCCGAGCCTCCGCCGTGTACGCCCACAGGTCCCTGGTCCAATGAGGGAGAGTGATGGGTGGGGATATTGCTGAGATGAGCATGCATCCCTGCTGTTACCAGGGTTCCTACCAGACACAGAGGAAGGATTCCATGCCGTTTTTCTCAGTCTAGGATGACAGTCCTTCTCAGAGATGTTCTTGACTTTAATGACGCTGCAGGACTCTCTGCAGAGCAGCTGGAGTGCCCCAGGAAGCATTAAGAGGAAAGTGGGAAAAGCACTTCAAGCATTTTTATAAAGCTTTACAAGGGCCACTGTCCCCAGGAGGGTGAGGCACATGGTTGGTTGGTGGGCACTTTTTTTCCAGATTCCAGGCCCGCCGCCTACCCTCTGCATTGGCAGGGTGGGAAATCTTCCTTTTCAATTTTTTTTTTTTAATTCAGGATCATCTATACCCTGCCTTATGAACTGAAAATAGATGGAGGGAAATACCATGCCTCCTAACGGATACTTGCTTACACACAACATGTGTTTGCTTTAATCAGCTGTCGCACCTTGAACTATGAGCGAGAACCAACCCATTTCTAGGCAAGAGTGGGAACTCTACCTGAGCCCTTCGAGAAATGAAGGTGGCAATACGAGATGTCGTTCTTCTTAGTTAAAGCTCCTTACTAACCATTTCTAAGTCGAAAATTACATTATGTTGCATTTGGAATTGATGAACTGTCATTATTTCCATGGAATTCTGGAAGAATATCTATAATATAAGACAAGTAAGCAAGACACAGTTCAACAGGAAGAAATAACATTCCTGCAAATGTGTTGTAAACTGGTAGACAAAAATATGCTTGCATTTAGAAGTCGTTCAGCCTTCTTTCAGTTAACTATGTCTTATGTTTTGCTACACAGCTTTCTCATTTTCCGGTTTTGAAAATTTGTGTTAATAAGATCGGCATGCATAATATCACAACCAGTGGAAGTGCTGGCGTAAATCGCATTATTCTCTCTCCTGGACGTTGACAGGATTAGTTGGCATCAGCTTTCCCTGTGCTTTGAGGTTCCCTCCTCAATCACTCAGTCAACTGTATGTGCATGCAATGTACTTTTCTTTCCATATCTGATGCAAAACTCTTAACTTCCTCAAGTAATTTTCACCTCTTCTAAAACCAATGGAAACAACACATTACTCACAGAGCTAGCCCCAGTTTACCATTGTTAGTTGCCTGTCAGCTCAGATGCCACAGCGAAAGGAGAGAGGTTGTTCACACCGTGTTCACAAATTTCTGTCAGCTCCTTGGATGCAGCCTTCATTGCTTAAATCACTGACATGTCCAACTTAGATTTACATTAGTTTTCAAAAGCATCAGATCACATTTCTCAGAGTTACTTATCTTTGAATTCTCGGACCAAGGCTTTATGATATAGAAAACCGAGTGAGTCCACCTGGAGCTATGGATATAAAATCGAAGAAATGATGGCAAAATAGGCAACAATGTTCATGTAGCAGAAATAGATACAATCATAATTAAAAACACGTAGTAAAAAATCTGAGCATGGCCTTTGATAGTGTCCAAATCCAAAGTCAACAAAAGCTAAGTTGACAGGCATAGGGAACTGAAGGGCCCCCCTCAGCTTAGTTTAATCCTTTTCTCTTCGATCAGAGTGGGGGTGTGGGGCAGGGTGGGGGTGAGTCCTGGCTTCCTTTGGTGGTTTAGAAATCTACCACATGGGCGTATGGTCTTCAGCATTAAGCCTGTGGTCCAGAAAGAATGATTCCTCACTTGGATCATTGTCTCCTTTCAAAATGCTTGATGCCGTTATGAGTACAACTCAATATCCTGTGTAACTCTTGCTTTTTGCTGACACTTATGAAATCCTAAAGTTATTTTATCAAATAACCATTGTGCTTATTGTGCACATTTTTCTAGGTAAAGCCATTTGCCAAAGATGAAAAAGGGGGGGAGGAGGGAAGAAAGGAAGGTTAGGGGAAGGAAGGAAGGAAGAAAAGAAGGAAGGAGGAGACAGAGGAAGGGAATTCTTTTAGTAGTTATTTTCCAATTTAGTGAAATATTATTTACTGTTTACTTTGTGAACATGTGGTAGAGAAAACACATTTTGTTCAAGCTTCCTACATGTGGCTTTGGCTACACCAGCTGTAATTTACTTCCATAGTTTCAGGAACCCATTTTCCTAAAACTTCAGTTGCCTTTGTAAATAACATGCACAGTGATATTTGTCTTGAGCTAACAGTTTCATTAAATATGCATGGGCCTTGATAAGAATCACATTTTCTTTAGTGGAAAACAGTTCCCTCCATACTGTAGTAGCATGCACTTTGGGTTTTTCCTTGTGATATTTTATTTCCCTTGATGTTAATGTAGATCTATGTGACTTTTGTTTAGAATTCACACAGTATTCATCCCATAATATAGTTTATTAAAAATAAAACAGGTAAATAAAAACTAGGTAATTATTCTGACTTTATTGCTAAAAAAAACCCCAGATGTGAATGTGGAATTCTTGCTTGGAGCCCAAATAGCATAAAAAAAAATGTCATTATCACGCAGGCGGGTCTACCAGTAGCCCGTGGCTACAACTGCAGGCATAGTGTCAACGGAAGTCAGGCGTTTTGGTGTGCCACTGGAGTTGCAGAACATTCAGTTCAGAGGACAAGGGGAAGTAATTATGAAATCAGTGAATACTGTAGCCTGAAGGTATCTTAATGGTTACTGTTTCATTGTAACGCTGGGAAACGGAGAAGGTAAGCCACTTGCCCTATATGTATTACTCAGCTGGATTCCAAAATGCCAGACTTCCCACTGTGATAAGCTACTGCCTTATGATACAGTCCTTGGACTCCTGGGGTCAGTGAGTAGTTCCGTTGCTTGCCAGGTGTCCCTTCTGGAGGAAGAGAAGTTTTCTGCTCTCCCTGTTTCTGCTGTTTGTCTACGAAAATATCAATGATATTTTCCCCCATGAAGGGGAAAACCCTTCATGGACAGCAAGGTTAGGGACCCTGGTTCCTCAAGGGTCGTAAAGTCTTGTTTATAATGAAGGACTTCCATATTTTTCATCTGCTGAAATTGTTTTCCTGAGACTATCCTGAGTTCATTTGGACAATATTTGGTGATTTCAATTCACATTTATAAGAAAAATGGAGTCACACATTATTTGAAATATCCACATATTTGTTTGGAAAGAAGATTTCGCCCAAGCTTCAGAACATGAGAAGCACATCATTTATATTCTTTCGTACTAGCCATCTGACCTAAACATCTTCATTAACAGTCTGAGGTTCTGATCTTTATTATTAGAATAAGCATTCCTTCTAAACATCTACATATCCGTAAAAGCCATCCTGCTATATTACTGTGCTACTTTGGGGGCAGTGCGTGGAAACCAGGAAGTTCACCTGGAAATGAGACAGTCACTGGGGTCTTTATGGAGACCTATAAATGCTTGAAGGCTGCTGGGCAGAATCGGTAAGTAAATTAATTATGTGTTCCTCAGAGGACAGAACTGGGTTCAATGAGTTAGAGTTAGAAAGAAGGGGAATGGATTTCAGAAAGAGCACACGATATAGATCGGGCTCTGTTATGAAGAATTGATGTCCTTCCCAGTAAATCATTAAAATAGACATCGATGATCAATTGCTCTGGATGTTGTTCAGGTCATTCCTATACCAGGAAGCAATCTTGAAGATAAAAACGTAAGTCCATTTTCAACCCTGTGATCGTTTTACAAACTGAGTAGTAAAATAGCAAAATATTGTGCCTTCAGTGTGATGCCATAATTTGATGATTAGAAACGCGTATTTGGTTCGACCTTATTAAAATGTGTCTATGCTGCATTGATTTTATGAACTTTATTTTGGTTCATCCACTCTTTTGATATCGTGTAAACCTGTGATTCGGCCCCCCACTGCACAGCTAATTCACTAAGTGTAGGGTCGTTAACACTTGTGATCCGCACACCTATACTGTCCATGCAGTTACTTTAGAAGAAAGACCTCAGAAAACTGTGTGTCCTTGAACCATTAATTCCCCACTTCATAGCCACGTACTGGAGGGTAATTGTCAACGTTTTTTGTACTTGAACTTCCTCACCTATAAATTATAGAAGAACAAAGCTACCTTAACTGTTGCTAAGAATCAAATGAGATGGTTCAAATCAATTAGCAAGGGATTGGGCTTATAACTGCATCCAAAAATATTGGTCATAGCATTTTGGTAACAGCTGCTCTTTTGTAATAGTTGTTATTGTGATTATCAATGAATAGCCTTACATGTTGTTTATGGGTAAGAACAGGGTTTTAATTTTTTTATTTTTATTTATTTATTTATTTATTTATTTATTTTAGATAGGGAAGAGAGGGAGATAGAGAGAGAGAGAAACATCAATGTGCGGTTGCTGGGGGTCAAGGCCTGCAAGCCAGGCATGTGCCCTGACTGGGAATTGAACCTGCGACACTTTGGTTCCCAGCCCACGCTCAATCCACTGAGCTACGCCAACCAGGGAGAACAGGGTTTTTTTTAAAAAAAACTTTATATCCAAAAATCAAAAATTCCACACTGATTTTTGTGCAAACGGTGTAACATACTTTTTTTTAAGGGGTGTATTGGGTACAGAGATGGATGGCAAAGTGGAGGAAACCGCTGGAATGCCCTCACAATGAGATGCACCCAGGTTGATGGAGCCTTAATTACATGTCCTGCTAAACCGAGAGCTGTATTCTCTATTGTGTTCCCTTTATGTTTTAAATCAGATAAAGTATTTTGAAAAGGGATTATCTGCTTCATTTTTCTAAACTGCCCTTGGAGGAATCCTAATAGCCTAAACCACCGTGAAAGCTACTCATGTCTTTGCTGTGTGTAGAAACGTGACTTTATTTCCTGTGGGTTATGGTCAAAGTGGAAATAGGAAAAATGCAAATAGGGCAAAATGAATGGAATGATTCCATTGTTCCCAGAAGGGCAGTCGTCCCATTGGCATCCTCCCAGGAGACACCACTCAGGCCTGTAGCCCCGAGTTTGAGCTTGGCCACTCTTCCCACCAATGGAGAGGCATGGGCTATGGAGAGCGGGTGGGTGTGGGTCCCCACTCAGAGCGTGGGGGCGAGGGGGTCCCGCTGGCCAGCTGCAGTGGTCAATAAGAAATAAGAACAGATAGCATTTGGCTACCAGTCACTAAGCCATTTCGGCCAAGTATGAGATCCTTGGCAGTGGCCTTCACATTTGATTAACGATGGGCTTCTCAGTGGGACAGTTGGTTCTTTCCCACCCGTGGACCAATGCATACTTCCCACTTCCGGAAGTAAAAGATCAGTAGGATGAAAGAAGAGATGGCATTATGCTTGCAAATCATTTGTTTAAATATTATTTTGAAGGAAGTTGTAAGAAAATCGAGACTTTTATTATCCCTTTATTACTCAAAACAGTGTACAATTTTTAAATTGAATTTGTTGAATTTATTTAAATTCAATACTCAAAACAACTTAAATTATTTAAATTGAATTTTTAAAATAAAATGATATAGGTTTCGGGGGTACATTTCTATAATATATCATCCGTATATTGTATGGACTTCACCACCCCAAGTCAAGTCTCCTTCCATCTCCATGTATCCCCCCTTGACCCTCTCCTACCTCCCCCTCCGCCCCTTTCCCTCTGGAAGTCACCAAACTTTGGCAAATGTTTCAAGAGTAGTTTGTTGGTCTTTTTTTAAAAGTCAGATTGTGGAAACAGAATGGATCACTGTACTTTCCAGTGATTCATCAAAGCTCAGTTTTCCCCCTAAATAACTTCTCATTTATTAGTGATAATATTCAAGAATAATTTAGGGGAAAAACATGTTTGTGTTCAGTGGCTTGTGGTGAAGTTGTTCCTGAAATGGAGCTTCACTATGTGTCGGAGGTTGAAAGCGATGTCAACTGCTCTTAAACTGTGAATGGTTGTGGAACAGGTGTTTGCATTCGGTTACTGCCCACCTAGAGTTCCTATCTGTGACGACAGAAGCATGGTGTTCCAGAGGTCGTGCCTTCCTGCAAGCACACTTTTGTTGACTTATTTACTGAGGATTCAGCTTGTAAAACTGTGCACATTTCTCCCAAAAAAAGGCTGCGAACGTGTCGCTCAGCCGTTTCACACATGCACGCTGCATCCCTGCCAAGGGATGTTTTCTTACGACTCCTTGCAGGTAACTGGAGGCTTTTCATTTGCAGTAATTATGCAGCTGTCGCACGGTTCTGTCCTGCCTGTCATGTTTGTCTCGCTTTCTTGTCTAATCTCAGTGACACGAGTCCTAATATTCAGCCGCACGGACCAGTTAAATAACCAGTCAGCTCAGATGAGCAGCAAGCTCTTGTGTAAACTTGCCATATCCCTCTCAACACGTCTCTCAGATATGTGCAATTTTACCTTTTAAATATTAATGCATTTATTGTTATTTCACTCACTCAGTTGGGTAAATCTTACCATATTTAAAAAAAAAACACTACAGCACATTCCATCCTCAAGAGAAGACTCCGCAGTAGTTAGAGGTCTTTTTCTTCCTTTTGCAAATATTAGGATTCCGGGCGACCATCTCCATTGTTCGCAGTGAGCACTAAGTGTGCCAACTACACTTTAAAATTCCGTCGTCATTTTGGCAATGGCAGAATTTCCTGTGCAGTTCTTTTCACTGAGAAAACCTTCCCATTATTGCTTTTGGTTCATCCAGTTTTACCATTTTTACCATTCACTTCGCCTTCCTCACCACCCCATGCCTTGACTTCTGATTTTCTTTCATGCTCCTGATTCACCTGTGCTGCCTGGAACTCTTGCCTTCATCTTACCTGTTGTCTTGATAGACATGCAGGAAAATAAGACACTGCCGATTTTGTTGGTCTGATTTACTGCAGGGCCTCACCAGCCTCCCCTGAGGAGGACAGCAGACACTGGACGATGCCCTTTCTCCCTACTCAATGAGCTAGACAACCAGTTTTATCCGCCATGTTTCATGCCACTGCACTCAGAGAGGCCCAAATAATCATACTTTTCCTTTTTTTTTGTTTTCAAATTGTGGTGAATTACTTGTAACCTGTGGCCCACATCTCAGTATCACAATATATATGTTCAAGGTAATTTGTCAAGTAAAAATCCACATGCAAAGGAAAGTTTGTGGTCGGTAACAATAGGGATGACTGGTTGCAAGGATACATGGGTGAATGTTTGAAATAAACGTTTTAAACTCACATTGAAAAGAATGACAAACGCACCCAAGCAATAACCCGCATATTCCCAGAACAGGGCATTATATCCACAAGTTGGCCAAGAATTCCAATTAAATGGTAGAGACGGCCAAAGAAATAACCCTTCACACGTGCTGTGACATTGCCCCCCTAATGTCACCCGTGTTCTTAGCTCTCTCTTATTATCTGATGATACAAAATGAGATTTAATTTAAGATTTGGGGTCAGTCTTTCAGAGCTTTAATTTAAGAAATTTTATCTTGCCCTACTTTTCAAAACCTTTGTGTCTCTCACGTTTGAAGGCTCTCTGTAACTTTGGGGAACATCTTTTCAGGAGCAAAACCTGAGAATATTGAATCCGCATCTTAAGGTCTGTTTCATTTCCTGTGACGAGATGTAAGGACAAGTCATGAGAGGGCGGGGCCCGCATCTAAGGCGTTTTCAGCACCAAGGAAAGGCTGGTGTCTCCTTTCAGCCCTCTGCGGTAGAGTAGATGCATGTAAGACATCACCAAGAAACACAGACTGATTTGTTTTCAAAGACCTCTTTGGGAACATACAAATGTAGCATTCCAAATTCTAGATTTTGACTTCTCTTCATTTTGATGGCATTCCAAGATTTATTTTAGCTCTTTGAAATACATCTCTATTCCCCTTGACACTATCCTTACATTATAGTCCATTTTCAACTGTGTAGGGATTCTTTGGGCTGATGATTATATTGAACTTTGCAATAACACAATTTATAAAAGATCATCATTTCTATTAATTCCTGGCAGCATTTCAAATGTAGTTAGTTACTTTAACATAAAAATGCTTTTATTATTAAGTGTTTCCATCTACAAGGTGACCTTAGAGATAGTTATCATATATCCAGGAGTTTTCGGGCAGTCTTGACTTTTAAACACTGTCCAATTCAGAGACCTTATGCTTTGAATTTATATTCAGAAAAGAGAATCACCATGCCCCTAGGCAGGGGAGCACTCATTAGACTTGTACCATCCTTATAAGTTTTGTTTTTTCCAGTTTTTACAAACTCTGTTTGATCTGTGAGAATAAACTTGACATAGTTTTATCCCTTCACTCTCTCTCGCTCTCTCTTTACCCCAGCTCCGTCTTTATATTGCCACCAGTGTTTTGTATTTTTATTTTATCTAAAAGATCAAATCAGCATCTTTTTATATAAAGAAGGTTTTTTTTTAAATAAAATCGTCATGATTTAAACTTTCTCACAGGATAAAGCAATCTTTATTTATTCTATATCTACTCAAGATCACAGCAAAAGGAATGGTGATATCCGGTTAATAATATTTTCCAGATTCCATGATTAACGCCTTATGAACATTACTCTTTGAATCCTCAAAACAGTGTCATTTTATTTCTAGTTTATTTGTATCGTGTTTGGTCCTCAAACTCTTATTCAGCTCCACTCTGCTGTTACGCACTGTTTTGTGTTGTTGTTGTTGTTTTTTTCCAGATTGTATGACATGTGATACCCCCTTCTGTCCTGTCTGCTTTCCAGTGGCCTGGGACCATTCTCCGGTCCATCTGCATTCGCTGCACTCCCGCCGGCCCACGTCTGCTCAGGACTGTCTTTAGCCTTGAACCCCTTCTTCACGTTTCTCACATCTAAAAATCCTTGTCAGGCTTCAAGGTAGGGTGTGAGTGCTGAGTCTTCTATGAAGCCTTCCCTGATAGGGAAAACAATGGTCCTACCTTCTCAAACCCAAAAAAGTTATGTTAAGTACTAACACGTGAGTCCTGGTGCTTACTGATGGAGCCATTGCTGTTCTTATTAGAATTCTTATTGTGCCCTACAATCAGGAGCAAGTGCAGGAGAATGGAACATGCTTGGGTGTTAAAGTGAGAGCTAGAAGGGTTTTAGCTCTGGCTCTAGCACAGAGAACTGTTTTTTTGCCAAGCGACTGAGCTGTGAGGGAAATGGGACATGCTGGCTTCCCACTCTCCCTGAATTAAACCATGGAATCCTCCATCAAGGTTAAGGAATCAGCGTTCATTAGCAGGTATTTCCTTGACTTTCATGGGCTTGAATTATGTTGTTTTTGTTGAAAACTCAATATCCTTTTTTGTAGTTCATCATGGACTAACCTAGTAATGGAATCTATTCCTACCTTGTGCATCTGGGGTGACCTGGAGAGGGAAAATGCGGACTAACTAGTGTCCAGTTTGGGGAAAGATGAGCAGGAAGGAGGGTTGTGTGATAAGGCGGAGGATTCTGGCATTTTCTCAGAGGGCTCTTCTGTCATCATAGAATTTTTAGGGAGAGAAGCGAGGGTGAGGGCTTGGGGGGGCGGGAAGAAGACTGAGGAAATGGTAACCACAGGAGAAAGTATGACAATAAGACAAAAAAAGTGCATGATACTGCTTTAAATCGCCCGTAACAGATCTTCTTGACTTGTAGAGGAGCTAATTTAGTAAATGGTTAAGCGCCAGGCATTGTGCTAGGCATTTTACATATCCTATCATATTCCATGGAAAAAGGGATTTGGGTTGATGATTACATCAAGATGGTATTGCCATGATCTTTAGGCATATATAAAAATATGTTAGCCTTGGAAACACATTTGAGTATGTGAGTTGGTGTCTTGATTACAATTCATGTTCTCAGAATGTCTGTGTGTGTCTATAAACATAGTCTGAGCTGTCAAAGCTTTTCCTGGTATATGGGAAGTCGAGAGACAGTAAGAACTTTTCTGCACAGTCAACTGTAAACGATTTGCATTCAATTTATCATCATCTTCCTCATAACTTTTCCCATTGTGAGCTTCTTTCCTTGGTGTTATTTTGAACAGGAATTGGTTCTGTTAAAACACCTGTGTTCTTAAGAAACAAAAATGTGAGCACTAACATGCTAACAAAAAAGTAACAAATAAGAAGGAATATACGGAAAACTAGAGATTGGTCACATGTTCCACCTGCAGGCTCTGGAGGGATCTGTGGAAAACTGGGCACAGTTTCAAAACGACTACAATAGACCATTACAGTAAAATGTCTTAGATTAATTTCAGGCATGTTCTGTTTTTAGTTCTGAAAACTTATTTTAGCGTATCATTTTTTATTTTCATAACTGGAACTAACTGACAATAATATTTCCAGATTAGCAAATTACAGACAATGAAAGACATTCTCAGAGGCATACTTATATTTTAAGGAACATGAGGTAACTTCCCTTTATAGAAATAATCTACTAATTATTAAATGACTGGAAAGTGAAAATGGATTTCCCTTCAAATGATTCTTTGACAAGATCTCATTTTAAGCAAAATTTTCTACCCCATTTATATTATTTTATGGTACAATGTAGAGTAAAACACGGAATGAGATTTGTAAAATAAAAATCTAATCGTTGAGTTCAATACTGGCGACACCAGTCGTTTTAAACATTCTTACAAAAATTGGTTCTTTTTTAAAGGTGTGTTTGGGTCATACCGCCACCACCCACCTCCAGAAGTCTTTCACCTATGACACGGGAATTCCACACCCATCAAGTCACATTTCCATTGCTCCCTCTCCCAGCCCCTGAGAAACACGTTTCTACGCTCTATCTCTATGAATAGGTCTCCTCTAGGTACCTCAAAGAAGTGGAGTCCCATAGTGATTGTCTTTTGTGACTGGCTTATTTCCTTTAGCAAAAGGTCAAGGTTCATCCACATTGTAGCCACGTGTCCAAAATTCCTTTACAAGGCTGAATAACAGCCCCTTGTATGTTTATATTACATTTGATGTATCTGTTCATTTACCTGTCCATACTTGGGTTACTTCCACAGGTTAGCTGTTATGAATAATGCTGCTGTGAATACAAATAGACACATACTTCTTTGAGATCTTGCTTTCAGTTCTTTGGAGTATATACCCAAAAGCAGAATTGCTGGATCATGTTGTAATTCTATTTTCAGTTTTTTGAGGATCTGCCATATTGTTTTTCACAATGGCTGTTTGTTATATATTTTCTCTAACAGCACACAGAGCTTAAAATTCCTTCACATCCTCAACAACACTTATGTTCCCCTTATCTCCCTCCCTCCCTCCCTCCCTCCCTTCCCCCTTCCTTCCTTCCTTCCTTCTTCCTTCCTTCCTTCTTCCCTCCCTCCCTTCCTTCCTTCCTTCCTTCCTTCCTTCCTTCCTTCCTTCCTTCCTTCCTTCCTTCCTTCCTTCCATTTTTTTTCTGATAGTAGATATCCTAGTAGGTTTGACACAATATCTCATTGCGGTTTTCCTTTATGTTTTTCTAATATTTAGTGATGTTGAACATGTTTTCATATGCTTGTTGGAATTTGTCTTCTAAGGAGAAATATCCATTCAAGTGCTTTGATTGTTTTATAATCAGGTTCTTTTTATTTACTTGGTTCTGCTGAGTTAAAGGAGTTCTTTATGTATGCTGGACATTGCCCTCTTATCAGATATATGATTTGCAAACATTGTTGAATACCTCTCATTCCATAGGTTGCTTTTTTACTCTGTTGATTTTGTCCTTTGATGAAAGAGTTTATAATTTTGATATAGTTCAATTTGTCTGTTTTTACTTTTGTTGTGTAGGTCAAAGAATCAATGTTTGTTTTTATGGATTTTCTCTATGTATTACTTTATGTTATTACTTTTTACTTTATGTTTGTGTTTTTTTTCTTGCTTTTGTTTTCTTGGTTTTCTATTAGAGGTATATATCTAACTACTTTTTCAGTTTTCTTTTTTTGGACTTCTATAATGTAAGCATCTGAGATTATAAGTTTCATGTTTAGCTGTAATCTAAAGGATTACTGATACAGAGCATTATTCAGTTTTACATATTTTATTATTTTAATTTTCTTACATTTCTGTGTTCTAGTTTTTCCATGTTTGATTCTGAAAAATTTTAATTTTCATGCCAGTTCATCATGTCTTAAGAAATTTTAGTCTAGCTTATTTATTTCCATATTAGAGACTTTTCATAATTTTGCTGTAAATGGAAACTGTTTTGTTTTTAATTATCTTTTTGTTACTATTTCAAAGCACAGATGTAAGAAAAAAGAAAAAGAAACTATTTCTAAGTGTAGAAAGCTTTTCTTTAGAGATGAGAGATGCCTAGCATTATTGATGAGTATAATCTACACTTGAAAAACATTTTAATTACATAAAGAAAAATTAGAGTTTGAACTGAAGGAGTAAATATCATCATACCATGATAATAACTAGCTTAAATAATTACATGACATTTCTTTTATCCACTAACATTTATTAAGTGCTTAGATGTATAAGGCTATTTGTATAGACAGAGGATGAAAGGAATATAACATAATTTTGGGATAGTCCGGACTTTTCCTCCTAGATTTGACTAACAGCATTATTCTCATTTTTAGGGACTGTTTAAAAGTCTTTAATAGGAGGTTCAGTTCAGCAGAGTGCATTTAATTTTTTAAAAAACTATAAATGTTTTAATATAAATTACATGTTTTAAACTTTTAATTTGTATTCTTAACTATTAGTCTTTGAGTTTTGCAACGTAATTTAACCAAGCTGAACTAGGGATTGGTTTTCAAATCTGTCAAGTGACAAAATGCACTACATAGGACCCATAGTATGTTGCAAGCAGGGGAGATGGGGGGTGGTGGTGCAAGGAGCCTGTGCCCCCCAGCACCGTATAGCTGTCCTGGAGGTGATTTGCAAGTGGAGAAATTAGTACTGTCCATAGTAATTTTAACTATTAAGCAAGGCTGTAAAAATTGAGCAATGATAAAGATTGAGGTAATAGATTAATTTATAATAGAGCTTTTTATTTAAATGTTCTAAAATGTTTTATGAATGTTATGCATAGGAATTACCCCATTTACTTTTGAGATACAACATTTATGTAAACCATTTATCTTGGCCTGTTCTCTTTACTCATTCTGACCATAACTGTGATTATCTGTGCAAAGGTAAGTGAGATCTAGCAAAAAAAAAAAAAAAAGACAAAAACTGATCTACCCAGAGAGACTGCAGAGATGTTTGCTGCATCGCAACCTTGATCCACTAGATCAAGGTCATCAAGGTCATTTTGCCTAAAAACAGTACACCTTCTTCTATCTTCCACTTTGGGTTTCATTCCAAAAGAATCTATTAAGTTGAAGAGGTAATATATGTGTTCCATGAGACCATGTTACAAACAAAACACATTTTTTTTCTTTTCTTCAAACAGAAAGTTATGACTGATTGTGATGGTCTTTGTTTCTACAGCCTATCAGTTGAATGCTGCAGAGCAAACCTTATTTTATTGTTAAAGCATGTGCCTATGATATGATGCTATAGAATTTCCAATATAGAAGTCCTTGTCAAATATTATTAATCACATAGCAGAGATTTATATAATTTTGAGAAGTTGAAGAGTGCAGTTTTTTCCTACAGAATTATATGTTTAAAAGAGGAAATCATAAAGAAGAAAAAAAGACACTTGAATTTCTTAAGTCCATATGTGGGATTTTATAGCATAGAAAATTGAGGTCATTTAGTGCGAAATAATTTAGTGCGTGAATGTGTGAATATAGAATTCTTCCTCTGGACCTGTTCCCATTTGATGCAATATTTTTGTCAGTTTGTTTCATACACAGTTTTGCTTGTTTATTAGTGGACTACATATTTCCCTAACTTTTATGTGAATGGTTATTTGAATTACGGACTCATGGGGAAAAATTAAATTATCTGTGATTTTCTTTTGATTGCTAATTTTTTTCATTAGAGAGTTAGCCACTTTTCAAAACACTGACGGGGAGAGAAGGTACTTAATTGTGTCTGGATCTGTAATTGGAAGAACTGAGTCATCTTCTGTCGATGGGGCAAATTACTGGCAATTTTCCAATTTGCCAGATTTTCACATATATCACATGAATAATTGAATAATGAGAATGAGCCAAATCCAGGGTAGTTCATGTTAGCTGGGTGAATTCAGCGCCATCTGGGCTCCTGGCTTTACTAACTTTTAATTGACCTTGTTCTTTCAGAAGAGTGCTAATACTCAATTTATTAAATAGTTATTCAAGCTCCAACCAGAACGAGTGAGGCCACTTGTTCGAGTACTTGATTGCTGCGTTCGTCTCAAATGCAGAAATGAAATTAATGCCTGGGTTTGGGTATGAAAAGCTCATTTTTTTCAGTGTCCATTTAGTAATTACATAAAACCGTAGCCCAATTTCTTCACATTTAACTTATATTTTCTCACTCCTTTTTAGTTTTTTTTTTTCTGTTTCACTTAGTTGCGGCTTTCCAGGTAGAACACAGCAGCTCCCCCAAAAGCACGACCCCCGTCCCCTTCACAACCAGGCTCACTACGCCGAAATAGTTCCGTCATATACACCACGGCAGTTAAGTCACCCGCAGAAGACACATTACACCGTGGGGACGGTTTTGTTTATGGGGACCCTCCAACAGGAACACGTGTAACAATTGGTTGGGGGTGCAGATAACAGAGCAGTGACCCGATGTGCTGTCGGTATGTTTGAAGCCCGTGGGAGATATGTAACAGATTTGTCTTATACTCATCCCAAACACAGAAGACAGGCATACTAAGTGCACGTTAGATGCCATGTTGCAATTTGTAGTCCATAGATTCTGATGAGAAGAGAGAAAAAGGCAGCGTTGCCAATTTATGTCTCACCAGCTTTGTGGTTATAGAACCGTATTCTCACGACTCAAGCCTGATTCCAGCTGAAAGATTATAATTTGGGGAATGAATGATCTGTACCTTGCAAAATTAAGATGATAGATTTTTCTGAATATTTGTTTTGTCACAAAACACCAGCCTCCTTACCTACCACACATGAGTGTAGGAAACAAAATTAATAGCAAGTCAAAATGAATTACACATGTCTTAAAACCTATGACCTACTATAGCATTTTTAATTCCCTTAACTACATGGAGAAATTCATAACATTTAAAAAGATCTTTCTTTAGGACATTATAAAACATGTATTTTATGAAATTGAGTTACTATCTAATTAAGCCTAATTTTATTATGCAAAATTTTCATAGTAAGATTAACAGTCTGTCTCAAAAATGTAATTAATCTAAAAAAATAGATTTTAACTTTGGTTTAAAATCTATTAATCTAAAATCTTGGTTTTAACTTTTAACTTATGTTACTTGAAATGAAGCAGTTAATTTATTACAAGCTCAGGTATTTAATTGGTTAGGTGCCTTGTTATAATTCGTGGATCATAAATGTTTGATCCAATGTTTAATGTAGGGGTTGTATCACCATAAGGAAATCTCAATGAAATGATTGCGTAAATGTTTAAAGAAAGTATCAAAATATATTTTCATGATCCGATAAATACAATTTTAGCATTTATTCTCCCTCGGGCACATTTAACTTATTAGTCTGTGACTGGACCTAGAAGAACAATTTGCAGATTCTTTGAGTTAGTTTTATGTATAAATTATTTTGTAAATTTTGCTCATTAATTCCACTCAAACTTGTTACCTTGATCAATATTCATATGTATTTGCAGCATGGAAACCGGAGACCAAATCCGTGACTTCACAAGGGAGCACGTACCAAAATTCACTGTGACATAAACGATGTACCCTGAACCTTTTTAGTTGTGGCACAATTTTTTAAATATATTTTATTGATTATGCCGTTACAGTTGTCCCATTTCTCCCCTTTCACTCCCTCCCACCCACATTCCCCCCCTTTAGGTCATGTCCATGTGTCATAATTTCTTTGGCTTCTACATTTCCCATACTATTCTTACCCCCTCCCTGTCTATTTTCTCCCTACCATCTATGCTACTTATTCTCCGTACCTTTTCCCCCTCTCTCTTCCTCCCACTCCCCTGTTGCTACCCCTACATGTGATCTCCGTTTCTGTGGTTCTGTTCCTGTTCTAGTTGTTTGCTTAGTTTGTTTTTGTTTTTGTTTTAGGTGTGGTTAATAATTATAATTTGCTGTCTTTTTACTGTTCATATTTTTTTATCTTCTTTTTCTTAGATAAGTCCCTTTCACATTTCATGTAATAAGGGCTTGGTGATGATGAACTCCTTTAGCTTGACCTTGTCTGGGAAGCACTTCATCTGCCCTTCCATTCTAAATGAAAGCTTTGATGGATAGAGCAATCTTGGTGTAGGTCTTTGCCTTTCATGACTTGGAATACTTCTTTCCAGCCCCTTCTTGCCTGTGGTATGAATTTTACTTCTTCCAAAATGCTGCAGAGTTGTGTCGGTGTTACCAGATGTATGCTCGGAAATAAAATGATTGCCCATCAGTGAGGTTAACAACTTGCCAACATTCATAGACCGAACTTCAAATTCTGTGAACTGAGTTGGTGAGAATGGGATTTCAAGCTTGAGATATCTGACTCTTAAAGACATTCTCTTTAAAAAAAAACTAGCTTTACCTCCCCCAAATATTTAAATTCCTATATGAAATGCAGTATTTTCCATTTTGTAACCAAGATAAATAATTGCTTTTTAAATTAGCAACGTAAAAACAGAGACCTTACATTTGCTTATTTCTTTTTATAGAGAGAACCAGAGTGGGTATTTTATTTTAGCTCAGTATGTCTGTCTTTACTTTCTCTGCACTGATCAATAATTACCAAATGTGTATAATTATATGTATGTAATTGATGAAAAAATTGTGGTAAGTGGTAACAGATGTTAAGCTGTACTTCCAAAATTTAGAAAGAAATGAATTTTCTTTTTTTTTTAAAGATTTTATTTATTTATTTTTAGAGAGGGAAGGGAAGGGGAGAGAGAGAGAGAGAGAGAAAGAAACATCAATGTGCGGTTGCTGGGGGTTATGGCCTGCAACCCAGGAATGTACCCTGGCTGAGAAATGAATTTTCTTGTTTACACAGTCCCCTCTCTCTCAACTTAAAAAGTCATTCACTGACCGCATGTATGTATACTTTTTACATCAAACTTTTGCTAACATCTGTTCAAACAGTGGGTTTGATTTAAACGTGGGTACTATAAATGATTTATATCTGTGATGGTACAAGCATGCGGTGCCTTTATATTTTTACTAAATTAATTACCTTTGGGAATAATGGCAGTGACTATGATAGTGGAATTCTGTGTTTTTTTGATTTAAAATTGAACTAATACCCTACCTACAGAAAATGATGTAAAATGATGGACCATAAAATGGAATAACTTTCAGGCATTTCGTAGCCCTGAAAATGTAACACACTTTAAGAACCGGAAGTGTACATCACTAACCACACCAGACGGTTCTTTACATGTTTCTTTATAACTCTGTCTCCGTTTCATTGCACTTTCTGCTCTCGTCAGGAGGCCGGAGCCCCCGAGAGCTCCGCCGCCTCCCAGGGAGGGGCACTGCCTTGGGCAATCTTGCTAATCTGTGTTCTCTAATTTACTCTCCGTTTGGCAGCTGATTCCAAATGCACCACTCGTGACTGTGCTCCTCAGACATCCTGCGTGTAAACATTTTACACAACTCCTATCTTTCGTTGAGCTTTTACATGCACAGATTTATTCTGCTGAATCCCTCGCCTCTAACAAAAATACCTTCCAAAGCTTTGAACCCCCAGTACTCTTAGATTTTTATTTTTTAAAGGTGGTATGGTGCCTCAAGTGTCGGGAGGCCAAAGAAAGCCCATTCTCTCGGCTGCCCGCTGCTTGGCCTTCAGCTGCTTTAAAAATACTCACTTTCACAAGCAGTCATCCGGGCCATTAGGAACCTTTGCCTTTTCCTGGCCAAACGAAACAGCATCGTTTGTGAGCCATGGGAGCTACACAGAAAGACTCTTAAAAAGAGCCAGCTTTACATCTACCAGTTCCACATCATAAAATGAGGGAAAACTAGTATTGATGATTGGTGGCCATTCTTAAGATCAGTATGGCTTTACAGATGTAATTAGGAAGTTATTGGTACTAAAGATTGGCAGGTCAATGTATGATGCTTCCGCTGGGTTTCTTCGCAGTCCGTTAGTGCTTGGGTAGTACGTTTCATTTTAATATTCTGTGGCATCTGCCAATTTCAATGAATACAGAGAGAATTAAAATTATAAGCCAACCAATGTAGTGCTGTGAAAGGCAATGTAATAATAGCCTCTAGGGCTTAGGGCAAGCAACTTTATTTAGTGTGAATTAGCAGATAAAGATAAATCATTTTGGCAACAGCAGCATCTAATTTTGTCACTGTTTTATGCAGTTTTTTCTTTGGTATTGAGTCCAAAATATTCAATGCCGACAGCGGTAGCTTCTACATTTGGGGGGGAAACCGGTATACATATGTAATTTTAAAGAAACCATCTTAGTTAATATATTTTAAATATATTGAATACAATTATGTATTCACATAGAATTTGAATATGAATAAAAGCAATGGCAGTGTGGCAAAATAATGATATAATTGATAACACTCTTGTTTTCCAATCTTCTGCATGAGGCGTGTAGGGGTAAATGATAATAAACATTGTTGCAGAAGAGTCAACATTATGTGGACACACAGAATAATAGATGCTTGCAAGTCCGAATTTTGAGCAGGCAAGCATACAACTCTAATCAACTAATAGGGGCTCCTTAGTGCCAACAAAAACATTTCAAAGTAATGCTCTGGCTGAGCCGGTTATAGCCCATTGTGTGTTTTACGAAATAGCGGCGCTTCTGAGAGGGCCAAGTTCCATTAAACTCTAATGATTATGCCTATTTCATCTGAAATGTCCGAAGTTATGAGAGGAGGATGCTTGAATTCTGTGAAGGCCGAGGGTAGAAGGCAGCGTTGTTTGGAAACAACAGTGTCCGGACTTAATAGGAGCGTATTGTGTCTGGTCGGACCGACACCTTAGGTGCCTGCAGGTAACATGCTCCCCTTATGATAACCATGCCCGACAGCGTGTTTTCAGCTCAGCACGCCATTGCTTCCTTTGCCCCAACTTGAATAAATGCCTGGTCTAGCTCCCATGGAGGGGAACCTTATCTCCAGGAAGGGAGGTACTGCAGCCACGGGTCTGCGGCACCTACACCACCATTCCTTCTTGTTTTCTCAAGTTACCCCAACGTCCAAATGCTATGCGTCTGTCATGGTGTACCAGAGTAGGTTGCAAAGCAATGAAGCAACTAAGAAGCTCATAATCCAGGTAGTTTTACAGGACAGAATTTCTTTTTAGTTCATGCCTGTGTGCATCCCATTGAGCTGTGGGGGTGGGGTGGGGATGGGGTATCAAAGTCCCAGAATGAGGGATCAGGCTAAGCCAACAAGCTCATCATTGTTCACTGGTCAAAGTAAGCCACTTGGGGACACTAACTGGAAAGGACACGGATAAATGCTACCTCATCCTATGCCCACGAAAAAATGAGGCACTAAGTGTTTGTATCTAATTACTGCTGCTTCCAATGTGGTACTTAACCATGCAGATGTGACTTCTTTGCTTAAAGTGTTCTTATCACCACTACTCAGGACTCATTCAGTATTTTCTCCTTGGGTTTTCACCAAAATGTATAGAGATTATAACAATGGTCGCGTATCATTATAATACAAAGCAGGTGGGGTGAGTGGAAATGAGGGATCTCAGATCTCAAATCAACACCTATGTTTTCTACACAAGTTGCACTTTTTGGATATACACAATGAGAGTGTGATATTTTACTTCATTCTTTATATGAAAATATTAAAAACTGGCCAAGAGAAGAATTTTAGAGGAACAATTAGTTCTTGAGATTAAGATAACGATTTGCTGTAGTTACTGACAATACTGATTTTAATTCCCTGATTTAGTTAGTTGATTGATTGATTAGCTTTACTCTTAGTCTGGTGATACTCCCAAAGAGTTTGCCCTTTAGAGTTGGTTGTTGCATGACAGAGAACAAATGACTCAGTGGGGACAGCAAGGTGTTCTGTCCAGCTAAAATTTCAGAAGGTGAATCCAGACCCCAAACTTCACGGAGGCTAGCGGATTGGGGGAATAACAAGTCCCCCGGTGATGATGGAGTCCCGGGAGGCTGGCCCCGCCTTAGGTCTGTGAGTGTAAGGGGAGAGAAAGCACATTCACGGTGAGTTAGATCAGTAGCATTTACACCCAACGGCAGCAATAAGTTGGCTAGAGGAGTTGTGCTGCATAGGCTTTTGCACACTTGTGTGTTTGCACGTCAAAATATTTTAAAGTCTTTGAATTGCAATGAATGGATTCCCATTTTATCTTGTTTAGTGTAATCCTTGAGCCCTGAGGTCAGAGGTTTTCTTACATTCATCTATATTGCTAGCAACATTTTTGATAACAATAGACAATAAGTAAAACAATAAATAACTTTTTTGTTAAATTCATGTTTTTAACTCATCTCAGAAAATGCCAAATTTGTTAAAACTATTTTACAACCATATCTGCCACTTTTCTAATTTGGCACACCCAACTTAAAAGTCATTTTGCAGCTTGCGAAATGGGTAAACAGGTTAAATTTGGGTTTCAAAATATGTTTTCAACAATAATTATTGTGAAAAAAGTTTCTCTTTCAATCATGTTTTTTTAAATTCTTCACAACTGTATAATGTCCTTAAGATATTACAAGTTTCCATGCTAAAATGAATAAACAAAGGGATCATTAGAGTGATGAAAATAAATCCATTCTCTTTTTTCAATTTCCCTTCGAAAATGAAAAATATTGCATTAGTTTTTTTTCCTTTTTTAATAACTCTATATTCATATTCTGTGCACAGTGGAATCATTTTTTTATGAGTACATCTTTTCTAAGGGGGAAAAATCAGTAGAAACTGTTTATTTTAAGTGGCTTATTTTTTCCTCTACATGACTGGGTTTTAGAATACTCACTCCAATTAAATGAATTATAATATTGCTTCTTCTCTTCATGGCACGTGACATATTATTACAAGCAAGAGGTGCTGTAATGTGGTGACCCCAGCTAAACTACCCAGTGAACTTTTCAAATGAAACCATTCAGATAGATGATGTATTTATGAATAAAAAATAAATTTGCTTTTCAGGGAGTTTGGCCGCTGGAAAGTAAATAACCTTGCAGTTGAGAGAAGAAATTTCCTTGGCTCCCCTCTGCCTCTTGCCCCCGAATTCTTCCGCAACATAAGACTTTTGGGACGCCGACCTACCCTTCAGCAAATCACAGAAAACCTTATCAAGAAATATGGGACCCATTTCTTGCTATCGGCTACTCTGGGAGGTACGACTCTTTGAAACTACTTGTGCCTGTGTGTGCTTGTGCGTAAAACTGTATACATTCAAAAAAAGTGTTGATGTATCCAGATCGCTGCAGTTTGAACGATTCTGGAATTCACTCATTGAGTCATTCAACACACCTATTAAGGTATTACTGAATGGTGTTCATATGGTGTTCACAGTGGTGTCCTGTGAGGTGGATGAGTTTCAGTTCCTGATACTGGAAACAGTTTACAATTTACTAGCATTCATTAAATACAGGCCTTGTTATCACACACTCTAATTCAAGGTAATACGCCAAGTTGTGTTTAAAAAATGAGGGCAAAGTAGTCCAGTCACAGATGGGAGTCCTCACCTTAGGTTACAGAAAGCAGAAAAGATTTTCTGGAGTAAATATTGAAGGTCTAAAATCACATTTTAGCACCATTTTAGTATTTCTGATTATAGTTGATATATGATATGGAAGGAATGATAAATATTAATTATGATGCATAATGTGAAAGTGGAGATTGATACTATAACTTATCCCTCAATCAATTTCAGAATTTGCAGAAATTCAGAAAGCTGTGGTTTAATGATATCATTAGATCCATATTTTATTATGGAGGTGTATAATTCAGCATTTTCAATGCATTTAAATGATATTTTGGGAGGTAATATCTAACAGGAAAAATATAGGGCATTTGCCTAAAAGTTAAGGCTATCCCAGAATGTTATATATTTATTCACGTATTACTTTATATGATGTGCAACCATTCTATTGAGAAGTCGATGTTATTCTTTCCTGGAATGAAGGGCACCGAGAACTGGAGAGAAAAGCACGAGAACCGTGAGTTTCTCAGCAAGTTTTGGGAAGCCGGGCAGGCTGAGCTGAGCCTGCCGGGAGAAGTGACAGGAGAGACTGCCTGTTCTTTGTGTCCCCCCCCCCCCACCTGCCACCCCTCTTAGGGGACGAGTCTTCTCCCTCCTCTTCCCTCTAGTCTGATCTGTCAGTGGGTCAGGTCCGTCTCTTCCTCCAGGACACTGCTCACCCCAAACTCTCTCCCGACCTCCACCCCAGCATCCCCAAACCAAGTCAGCATCCCGTTTTCCTTCCAGAACACTCCTCAAGCCCACCCTCCGCTCAGGTCTTACCGAAACTCGAGTCAGGTCCAGTCATCTCCTGCTGGAAAAGCCATTAAAGCCTATGGCCGTGCACTTAAAATCCGAATGCCTGGCCGGGGTGTATCGAATGCCCTAGCAGCAGCCTGCATCTCGCACCGCATCTTTGCTCCCTCCCCCTGCTCGGGTTTCTTCAGCCACCACGATTGTTCTGCTCTAATGTTACTTTGAGAAAGAGGCTGTTCCCGACCATCCTGCTGGCCCTAGTGCCCGGCAAACCCCCGGTAATCTCTACTATTCCGTGATCTTTGCATTCTCTGTAGCATTATTAGTATGTGGACTGTTTTATATATTTGTCTCCAGGCTTGTTGTCTGTCATTCCTGCAGCTTTTCCTGGAAACTAGGGACCTTGCCTGTGCTTGTCGCCACGTTACCCCTGTAGTTGGACAGTGCTGGGCACAGGGTCTCATTAAATAGTTGTTAAATGGATGAATAAGTGAAACCACACTTCGCTGGGAGGCCGAGGGTGTCCAGCGCACTGAGTAAATGTCAGGAGTAGAATGCATGCAGAGGGTAATTGAGATATAATTTAGGAGGGAGACTGGATAAAAGACGCACGCCCAGGGAATCAGATGTATCGGTTACACAAATAAAGACTCGGGGTTGGAGAGAACCCCGCATGCGAGACCAGGTGAGCCAGGCCCGGGCAGGCTGGGCAAGGGCAGCTCCCAGGCACACTGAGAAGCACTGGTCCGCATGGCACCTGCGGAGGTCCGGTGGCAGGTGCAGGTGGCTCGGGCAGGAGAGGCCGGCGTGGATGCACACCGTCTACCCGTTCCCTTCCCCCACAGAGGAGTGATGCTGAAACGTAAGGCAGAGACGTCAGACATGCCTGGCGTTGAATCCTGACCGCCCCCTCCTTTTAAATCTGTTCTTATTTGACCAATTGTGAGACTTCAACACCTGTGAAGTCACTTGACTGCTTTTTCAGTTTCTTTGGTAGAAAGGGACACCTACACGACAGGGTCAGGGGAGGATTTGGGTCAATGGAGGATGTTGCCCTTGGCACAGCATGTGGCGTCATTGAAACGTGATGTGTTTATGGTATTGTTGTGACAGTGGTATGGATAGCCAAAACAATCACAAATTATCCAAATAATTAGGATCGTAGATTCTCTGAAAGCTGTGTGTACTGGGCTTAGTAGTATCAGTCATAAGTAAGGCAATAAAACTAAAGTCACAGTGAAAAATTATTTCCATAATGTCTTGTTAAAAAAGTCCAGTGGGTTTGAAACAAATCAAAGGCTTTATGTGTGGTGCCCAGAAGGATTTCAGGACATAAACCAAGGATACTCTCCAAATGACAAAGGAAGGGACAGAGGGCAGGCGGAGAGATCAAAAAGTTGAGATGATTCTCAAGAACATTCTTTGTTCTTTAGTCACAGAATTCTGGTGACTTTGATTCGTTTCGTTGTTTTGGTATTATGGATGCCGCATTTTTGGTGTAAGATTAGCTTTTGCCTTGTAGGTTGTGTGAGGCATTTAATCAAGTCTTCAGGTTCACCCTTCCAGCGGTCACAGCACGCTGTCTCAGAATTGCTTTGCCTCAATTATGTAAAAGTCTCATTCAAGCCTTTTTTAAAGGGGGCGGGCCCCTCGCTCACCTTCTCCTCTCCGAGTTTTCCAGGGATTTAGTGTTCCTGGTGTTTTCTGCTGGAGGTGTTCTCCTTCCCTAAATGTTACTTATATTTCTCTTCTGGAGTCTGTTGAGTGATATTAATAATTTAACTAAAATGCATGAAATTATTTAAGTAGCTCAAGGATATAAACTATTTGCAATTAAAATGTGTACCAGGTTGATTTCCTGCAGTTTTAAAATGACTGCTGTTGTAATTACACAAAAGCTCTTTTGTTGCTCTAAGTATGTTTTACTTCACACATTTTACCTGACTGAATATGCAATTGTGTTACTCCATTTTTTAAAAAAAAATTCAGGTTGGTGTTATTTAACTTGAACTAATTCTCCCTCACTCTTTAATGAACTAACATTATGAAATAAGTCTAATACTAACGCACTGTGGATGCAGTGTCTACAGCAAATGTTTATTTTATTTTATTTTTTATTGTTGTGCAATTCCAATTGTCCCCATCCTCCCCCGATTATTCTCCCCTACCCTGTCACAAAAAGCCAGTTATCTTATACTGAGGGCTTCCAAAGAAATTAGATTTTCAACTAAATTTACACATTTTAAAAAACTTGAATGTAAAATAGTCACTATCAATGTTAGCATGATGAAAAGGAAGTAAGTTTAAAAAAAAGCCTTTTTCCCCAAGAGTTATTTAGTATACCTTATTATTGACTTAGACATAAAACTTTGGGTAGCAGATTTGAAGCCTTAAATGCGATATTTTATGATAGATAAAGCCACTGATTGAATTATCTTCCTATAGGAGCAAATAAATTATTAAAAACCTTCTCCAATATATATATCGTTTTCCCATTTATTTCATCTTATAGCTTCCAGGACTATTGTCAATATAGAAATTCAACTTGCTCCTCTTTGGAAAATGATATCTAAACGCCATCACTGCTTAAATATCTGAAATAAGCTGCTCAATTTGCAGAATCAATGGTGAAACAGATCACACTCTGGGGACATATAGATTTCTAGCTAAGAAATATATTTCATGACTATTTTTATTATAAATTTTATTACAATAAATAAATGACACATCCTGAAATAAAAGTGTATCTGTGTATTGAATATAGACATACAAAAGAGAAAAAAAACTTAGTTAATAGGGACGAATAAAGGACTTGAAGTATGGGGGCTTACTCGGGAGAGGAAGGGAGTCCGCTAAGAAGCACCAGTCTGGGGTCCTGATCCACTGAAAAGGACGAAGGAAGATGGAGACTAGACAATTCATTTAAGATTTTATAAAACTGTTACAATCAATATTCCTGATGATCTTCAACATGACCTCATCTCCAAATTGCACAGACGTGTCCAACCACTCACAGTCACAGGCCCAAGTCACCCACCATCTCGGGATTCCTGGAGGGAGCCTGGCTCTCTCAAGCCCAAGGCGTGAGGAGCAAGTTCAAGTGTGCGGTCTTTCCTCACAGCACCTGCCAAGGAGGAAGAGGAGGAAGAGGCAGGCTACTCGAGCCAGACCCCTCCCTGCTCCAGCTTGGCACCCCCCTGCACCTCAGTGGGCAGTCAGGAACGCAGGGACAATGAAAAGTTTGGGGGAGCCACTTCCCTGGAAGAGGGGTGTGGGGAAGAAAGGCACTCTTTTCCTGATAGAAATGGTTTTTGGAAATTGGACCAAATTTTTTTCTAGGAGCCTATAGATAACATATCAATTTGTTCAGTTACAACTTTAGAAAATATGTTTCGTTTTGAGCAACCCAAAGACAAGTCCAGCTGGACCACTGGTTTTGAATGTACAGAGATTTAAAAGCCATAATTAATATTTAGGGAAAATCATTATAATTTTCTTACTATGTGATTTGAATGTTTTCTCTGGAAAGTGCTTCTTATAAGTGTATTTTGTGGTTACCATGTTGCTCAGCTTCAGCATTTCATTAGATATTCCATTTTGTTTAAATATAGATATTTTCTTCACTGATAAAATGAAAAAAATGCATGATTAATGACCACATAGTATTTATATAAAGTAAAGGATGCAACCTCAGTGACAACATAGTGTATAAGTAGGTTGGCCTGCACAACAGTTTTTTTACTCTGAAATTATTACCAAATGTTGCTTGTGTATGTATCCCTTGCAAAGCAAGAACAGAGTTCAGAAGTCAGGTAGTAAGATATCACATGGGCTGAATATCAGTTAGATATTTTTTCTATTTTCTTACATCCCCCAAAAGTACCAGAGATGTAAATCTTCTCATTTAATTTCAGAAATACTTAATTCTCACTTATCTCTATGTAAATTAAATTCCGTATAAAGAATTCATGGATCGTCTTTAAATCTCTGTCATGTATCACCTTTCAAAATCAATTAATGGGTCTCTTCCTCATTTTCACTTGGTTTCTTCTTAGGAAGTGCATGTTTCTTTTATTTTAGTTTAAGAGTAACATAAAAAGAAAGCAAATCTGTCAAAATATGTGCAGTTAATTTCTAAAGCAAATATAAATACTTATTGAAAATGCTTGAAACAGCTTTCTGTAGTAGGATGCATATTCTGTTTTAAGAAAAAGAACAGAAAGGAAAAGAAATATTTTCGGAAGCCTCATATCCCAGAGAATCATTAAAACAATGGGACCCTTGGGGAGCAAGCCCGAGATGCTGGTGTTTAAGTGTATACTCACACACTTAAGTACACACTACTGAATTACGTCAGTTCCTCTCTCTGTCTCTCTCGGTCTCTGTCTTGCTCTCTTTCTCTGACTCTTCCTCATCGTCATCTCTCATGTTCTCTAGTAAACAAAATGAAAATGTGGAAATTAAAGCAATGCTGTTAATTAACTTTTAATTATCTCTAGGGCAGTTATGGACTAAAATGACTTGAAACCATTTATGTAAATAATATGATAACAAAGAAGAAAAGGTGATTAAAATTGCTAGGTCAGTTCCTAATGAGATTCCTGTGAAGTAAGTCAAAAGGCACAGGCTCAGTTTTAGCATACTATAAATTTGGTTATAGACTTTTTATTCCTCTTCATCACACTTGGCTGAGGTAGATCAAACCCCTGTCCACTTGTCTGACAAACACGGGCTTAGGGTTACAGTAGTTCAACCACCCAAGACCTTCCTTAAAGGAACACACAGGTCACTGATAAAGACAGACTTTGAAGCTAATATCACATTTTACTGTGATTCAGAGCCTCATTGCTCAAGTGTGGTCCATGGTCACACAGTAGTAGCATCCCTTGGAGCTTGTTCCAAATGCACAATCTCAGATTCCATCTCAAATGCGTGAATCAGAAGCTACATGGTAACAAGAACTCCAGGTGATTTATATGCACATTCAGTCGGAACAGCACGGTTTTGAGTTTCTCTATAAATTTGGAGTGTTCTTAAGTGTCACAGAAAATTTCCCTTCTGAGAATTAATCTCACCAAAATAATAGCACGGCTCTATTAATGATACATAACAAAAATGTTCCCTGTAGCATTGTTGGTAAACAGCTCCCAAATACAAGAAACTTAATTGTATTTCACTGAGGGTAGATTCATTTCATCTAACCTTGGAACTATTTATTTCCAATTCCTCTTTTTTAAAAAAAACTGTTATTGTTCCATAGAGAATAATGGAATGGTATCTGAGTAATTTTGTTTGGAAATGTTTTAGATGTTTATGGGGGTTACTGTTAATAATCATAAGGTCAGTTTTCCTTTTAGGGTGTTTTGTAACACATTATGTTTCTCTTTCAAAGCTGTGTAAGGCTGGCTATTTTCTCCCCATAATCTCTCTCAGATGCCAGTTGGTGTTAAGCCAACATGTCTGTTTTTTAACTGTCTTTATATATTTGGTTCTGCTTTTTGTCAGAAGCCAATTTTTTTAAAAGATTGGTTTTCCCTTCACTGTGTCCACTTGTTTCTAAAACACTGTCTTATTTCCTATAACACTATTTTAGTGGAAAGGTAGGTATATTATCAGGATGAGTACTTTTTTTAAAGATTTTATTTATTTTTTAGAGAGGGAAGGGAGGGAGAAAGAGAGACAGAGAGAAACATCAATGTGCAGTTGCTGGGAGTCATGGCCTGCAACTCAGGCATGTACCCTGACTGGGAATCAAACCTGCAACACTTCTGTTCGCAGCCCGCGCTCAATCCACTGAGCTACGCCAGCTAGGGTAGGATGAGTGCTTTTAACATGTTAAGCTAAGGGAGGATGGTCATCAGTCAATAATGAGAGCAAAACAAACACCGCGAGAACTGGAATATAATTTCAAAAGGACAGCCGCACTCAGAATAACCTAAGACTTTAGTTCAGGGGATTATCTGATCTGTCTTTACCGAAAATAGAATAACATTTTTGAACTAAAAGGACACATCAAATGTAAAACCCACAATTAGATTTAAGCTACGCTTGCAGTGGTTATTTTTGTAGGAAGGGTTTCTACTCAAACAGCGGTTCTTTGTAAGTAAGGCTCACACAAAAGCAACACTGATATTCACAGTGAGACCTTCAAGTGGAAGGGAGCTGAGTGACCAGGAAGACATCTGCCGTAAATGCACTTTTTTTGTTTGTTTTTTTCTGGGCAGAATGGTAAACATTATAGGTTAGTAGACTAACCCAAGGTCAATAGCAATGATGAAATAAAATACAGCCAACCTATCAGACTTAGCTTCATTACGATTGTAAAAATCTCAGTGGATCAAAATGGTAACAGAAACTGTGTGTCTTCCCACAGACCCCCTATAATTCTGGGAATCAAGCAGAAAGGTTCTCTGGGGAACATGCTCTCCTCCTGGCAGAGGAGGAAAGCGAGAGAACCATTGGAACTTGGCCATGATGCTTACACCTTGGCCGAGGTCACGGCATGTCCGGTTTGGGTGTGTTCCACTAATGTGAGCATCTCCCTTTCCAGTACCAGGCTAAAGGAAACATCACACACCCATTGTTCTTCCCTGCGGTGCATCTTTAATCCACATGTGCGTGTCAGCATCCAGGATGGGTCCAAAAATACTTGCAAAAAATAACCCAGTCTGCCACACCATCCTTACTGGTTTATGCCTAGGATTTTCTTTTCCCTTCTCTTATCCACTTTTTTTAATCCAAACTTTTTTGAGACTTTTGCCTCTCTCTTCAATAACTTATACATGACAATGCAAAATGAGAAAGCCCAAGTGAAAAGGTAACAGTATGAAAGTTCTTTAATTTCTGTTTCTCATGGACACTCTATATAATTGAAAATTTAGGACAGAAACATAAATAATTGTGAGGTCCACAGCATATCAAATGAACTGATCATAGGATACCATTACAGTCATGGCTTTGGGGTTTCTTTTGTCCTGTTTCTCATTCCCTGTGAAATGTTCCTTCAATGTGTGCATTTAATGTCCATAAACCACCACAGTATTTGAGTTGTAAAAGACGCAGCTGCATGGTTTCTATGTGAAATAATCACATCTTTATATATCCACAGAATGTAATCCTTTTTACTTTCTAACAGGCTCAGAATGTTGAATAGCTTCCAAAATCACATTTAGTATTTCCCAAACACATGGATGTCCATTGGAACTCATATCATGCTTCTGAGCAACAGCTGGCTTTAGAAAACATGAATAGAAATGACATTTCAACAGAAACTTTGTAGTTGATTGAATAATATTTCCATTTTCAAACCTGAATATTGTGTTATTTACATAAAATTCAATGTACTTTTGTAATTGAATACCTGAGAGAGGATTACAACTAAAGTTCAGAATGCATTCCTCTTTCTTTAAGACTGACTGTGAAAGTCTCAAAGAATGTGAAGACCGTGAGCATCACAGACGCATGATAGTCATGTATGATTAAACCCCCCCCCCCCAAAACAGATCTCTTGGAGAAAATAAATGAGCTTATGTACTGTTAGATTGAGCAGCTCTGTCTCTGTGTCTTAGCTATTTAATGGTGCTTGCTTTACAAAACTTTGATGCAGTTGTGTGGCCTGTTGTAGCCAAGGGCTTTCTCCAAGGCATCCATAAAACACAAATGAACGACTGTAATTCGAAGAGACTCTTGTGCTTCGCTGTGGGGAAAGCGTTTCCATACATGAACTGATCTCCCACTGGGCAGAAGGACCACGAGCAGCTTCTGAACGGGTCCTCTTTATCTGGCTATTAGAAGGAGTAACCACTGCTGTCTTTAATGATCCCATATATCTTGATTCCAAGATCCACTAGAAAATAATTTTGACTAAGTGTAGGTTCCTGGGGTGAAACCCGATATCTATGAAATGCTTGCTTAATGAAAACTTAAAACTCCCTCATTTACTGTTAGATCCTAATAAAAAAAAAAGTAGAAGGAGCAAAGGATCTCTCTGGAGCCTCTTCTGTAGGGATCTCCTGACAGCTCCGCTTCCTCGGACTGTTTTTCAGGGCATTTCTGTGAGGAGGTGAGGATTTCAACATGTGAATTTTAAGGGGGCACAAGCATCGAGCCCATAGTGCTGGCTCACACCACAGAGCTGAATCGTGGGTCCTTAGAATACCACAGCACCGTTGTTCTTTCTGTGTCCCCGTGCAGGATGCTGGTTCCGGTGCTTTCTCACAACCGGCGCACGCCTGAAATCTTCTCAGACTCATTGGTCTCCCTGAGAGGCATTCGCGCACCTTTCCATAGTAGCCAATCCTCCCTTCCTGAGTGTAACCAATTGCTGGGCATTTTTGTGTGTTTGTTTCTGCAGTAACTTACCTATACACTCTCTTCTCTTTTGCTTCTCGGTGTCCCCATCAAAAGCTACTTATCACGCACATAACACAATGCTGTCAATAATTTGGCCCACTCCTTCGTATTTATGGTGGACTTTTTTTCTTCAGCTACTCTGATGAGTCTGCTTGATTTCCAGTATTTCTCGTATCTATTGACCTGACCTTTTGCCAAGAAACAGGGGCTGTTGCTTAGGATTGGACAATCGCCTAGGCTGTGTCATTTTAAAATGATATTCTTTTACTTTGGAGAAGAAATGCCAACTACTCTTCCACTAGAAAACCTCAGTGGTTATTGTCTAAAACTGGATGACAGTTTGTAAATGAGCACACTGCCGCCCAAACAGAGAGATGCCTAAAAGCAACAACTTGAGTTTGACGCTTACATGTTAGAAGAGTATCAAAAAAGACAGAGGTCTGGGTGTGGCCAGTTCTCAATGTTAAACTTAACTGACATCGATTTTTATTTTTTGCTCAACATTTGAACATTGAAAATGGCTGCAGTTATAATATATGTGCCCTAGGCAGGCAAGCTCTGAATTTAACATATATTTACATACATATAGATGCATTTACACGTCTTCTCTGTAGTTTAAGAGTATAACTAAAAACTAAAGGACAAAGATATCTTGATCCTGTGTACAGGTGCCATGCTGATTGGTGGCAAACATTTCTGCATCATTCTAATTTTATGTTATACACTCCACATAAGTTCATTTTACCTAGTTTCTTAATAATTGCTTTTGGGCCACGTGAATGCGAGGTAACCTAAACTCTCTCAGAAATGGAATAAAATTTAGGGGCATCGCTCTGCCAAAGCAGCCGTTCCACGGGCACTAAAACCGAAGGTACGGCGGCCAACATCTCCAGCGCTTCCCTAGGCACGGGGAAAACACGTGCAGAACAACGGGAAAGTGAAAGCACTTGCTCTTTTATTGTTTATCCGTCTTTGGTCTCATTACGCCTGTCATTTCCTCACCTGCAGGTAATTTTTTTTAATGGGTGTTCAGGGGGTAAACAGGACCCTGTGAACTGTATTCTCTGCAGGAGAGGAGTCCCTCACAATTTTTGTGGACAAGCGGAAGCTGAGCAGAGGGGCTGAAGGAAGCGATTCGGGCACCAACAGCTCCTCGGTCACCCTGGAGACGCTGCACCAGCTGGCGGCCTCCTACTTCATCGACAGGGACAGCACCCTCCGGAGGCTGCACCACATCCAGATCGCGTCCACTGCCATCAAGGTAGGCCCGCGTTTGCCCTGCAGGGATGGGACACCGTTGGTTTTAGGGACACGGGCATCCCGAAAGCCCATGTTGAATTGTCTGCATGTCCCACTGACTTAAGTAGTTGTGTTCTGAGGTTATTTTAACACTCCCTCTTGTCATCGGTAATGTAACATAGTCAAGATAAAATTGTGTGTATCTCGATGTAATTTTTTTAACTTGATCTTTGGGTGAGGTTCTTCACAGCCAACTATTAAGCGAAGTATCGTATACTCGAATTATGTGATCTTATCCTGGGAAACACAGAGTTCTTCATAAAGTGTTGGTGGATAAAGTCTTATTTTAATAGCATTGATTTTTTAAATAAACCTCCATATCTTATTAATGTAAGAACATTACCCTTAGAAAGGGCTTTGTTCGACTCCAAGTGGTCAGTGATGCAGAAGTGACTAAGAAGTCTTGCATTAAGCAGTATTTTTCCTCAGTGCTTTGAAAATTAAGTGCAAGTTTTTGGTTATAAGTTTCTAGAAGGCAAGATACTCCACAATCTACAATTAATAGGTAAACTCGGTGTGTTCGCTAAAGTCCTTTGCTTGTGACTATATTAAGGTTGAATTTCCTCAAGCTGAGGGGGAGAATAAGGTCTTTATTTGATTTTATTTTGTGAGAGAGAGAGAGAGAGAGGTTGTGGTTTCCAAACCAGTAGACATTGGGCACGCTCTGGCAGTTTAGGTCGTATTGTTTTGCCCAATAGCCATGGCAAAGCTGACAGACCAGAGAGCTGGCCCAGTCCGTGTGCTCGTGTGCTTCTGGACCAAGTTAACAAGAGTAAAATTTTTTGGGGTCTCCACTGCAGTAGTTCACAATTGTTGTAAAAAGCAGTCATTAAATCTATTGTGTTGCTTTACGAGATTAAAATGAATGTGCGTATTATTTTGTCAGGGAATTGAGAAGTGAGGACTTCAGTATCTGGGAATGCTGGGTAAAATTAGCCCGAGACATGCCCTTTGTGATGATGTGCAAGAGAGAATAAGGGTGGCACAGGAATAGCTTTAGCTCAAGGTTACACATTAATGCTACCCGTCTTTGGTGGTGCTAGTAGGTGAGGTGGGGAAAAGAGTTCTGCAGACGTAAATTATGCAGTTATAGCTAGTTTATTTCTGACGGCAGACTTAAGTTATGCTGAGTTACCAAATATACATGGTAGTTACACTGTATAGATCAAAATGGGCCAGAATGAAAGAAGATGTCTTAGTTAATTTAAAAGTACTGTAAGCGAGGGTGTCGTTAGAGATGTTTAGCTGAGGTTGCGGGGAGAAATAGATTTTCTTTCAGAAATCAATTTAATTGATATAAACAAGAACTTCAAATGTGTTTTCTAATAGAAGACATCATTGTTGTAAGTGTGTTTATTATATGGCTATTGATCGTGTCGCCAGCACGGAGTATAGAATCTTACAGTAGAGGTTTGGTACGCACACCGGGAGGAAATATTCATTCACGCTCCATGGGGAGACTGACTGAGTGGGCGTTTGTGCACACTGGCTTCTCCACAGGTGAACTTGGATCACAAAAGGCATGTGTGGTAACGGTGGAAACTACTGTTTGCAAGCCTGGTTCCTAGGTCCTGGTGACACCTTTAGGGATGATGTAATCTGAGAACTGCTCTGGGGGAGGGAAGGGAGTGCCCTGGGGTGGGAGAGGGCATGCTCACCTCCAGAGCACGGTGGCCATGACCGGTGTCTTTCAACCGGGGCGTGTTGGTGTGGTGCCAGGGGCTGGGCCGCAGGAGGTGGGGGCGGGGGGGCGCTTAGCTCAGGGAGCGCACATGGACGGGCTGTAAACAGAGGCACCGTCTCATGGTGCCGTGTTTCATTCACAGACGGACTGTGCTCATGGCCCTGGTCCCATGGGATTATAACAGAGCATAATTTCCCATCACCTAGGGACGCTGTGCAGGCTCAGCAGGGTGCATGTCTCTCGTGTTGGTGGTGGCGCTAGTGTGAACAAACCCACTGAGCTGGCAGACAGACCGAAGTGTCGTGCCCAGGATCCCGGGAGCAGGCGGCACCGTCTTGGGTTGTGCAAGTGCACTCACTCCGTGGTCTCAGGACAAAACTGCCTATGGGGGCCTTTCACACACGTGTCCCCAGGGTTAGGTGGAGCACGGACGCACACACATACGTATCTGGTGCTGTAACGAGGAGAAGAGGGAATGAGGTGTGTTCCACCAGCGGCAGCACAGCTAAGAGCATAGTCACAGAAGTTCAGAGGGAGTGCAGAAAAGAAGTGCCAGGGATGGGACTGGGGACGACACCCGGGCCTCTCGGGACTTAAACTCAGGGCTAGATGGGCCTCTCTGCTCCGTGAGCCGTCATCTGAAGTGCCTGGTGGGTCTCTGGTCAGGGTCAGCTGCCGCCTGGATTGCGTCCAAGCTCCAGGGAAATGGCCTGTGGTGGAGTGTGTGGCGTCCACATGCCCAGGAGAGTGTGCGGGTCCCAGGGATTGCTTGCACTTTACGTGCTAGTGCATTTTCCAGAGGACGGTAGCCTTCCATTTTTGTTAGTCAGCTAAGGAGTCCCTACCAGATGAAATGTGTCTGTCCTTAATTATGAGACTATAATTGCTGAGACAGAAGTAACTAAATGGTAAGAGGGCTGAGTGGGTGGGGTGGGAGTTTGTACCTGAAACCACAAGGCATTTCAATTACTGAAATCCTTTATGTTTGAGAATAAAATTCAATACCAAGTGCTTTTTTATAATATATTTAACATAAGAGCTAACTCTTTTACTAAATCCCTAAAGGTTCAATGACTTGCTATTTGTACTACAGATTCGAACTAAGTGTACAAAGATCCCCATTTTCTTTGATTATGTGATACATCTGTGTTTTAAGTGCCAATAGGAAGCAATTTAATTTCTTGAACAGAATCACAGAATTTAGGTATGTTTGTCAAACAGTAAGGGCAAATAGACCATTACCGATAATGGCAAAATATAATGAAATCTGCAAAATCACGCCTGCTTTTGTAATGCTAATTCTTACAAAAAACTCAAAAGAGTTGGACAAATGGGTATTAATTAGAGCCTTTTCTAGAAAATGGAATAGAACAAATTGTGTTCTTCTACCTCTAATTATGAATATAAATAAGTAAAAGAACGGCTCAAATGCGTGTGTAGCTTAATTAACTGTTACATTATTCCAATTAATGGCAATTATATCAAATGTATTTTCAATATTATTTTTAGTGCAAATAATGCAAGAATAACAGCTACATGTGTCACTGTTTCAAGTGTTCAATTCAACTAAACTTGTTATCTAAAGAGCAAGCCAATACATACTTAAGGTCATTTTGATTATTCTAATGAACTTAATATTATATTATGACAAAGGTGAGAAAATAAAAAATATATTATACATTCTGGAAAAATGTAATCTAAACACTGATGTGGGATAGGCATTTTTGAAAAATTTTCTAATTCTTGTTTTAAAAATTATCTACATGCAGTGAGAAAATTAAATTACTTTGTCAGACACTATTAAAATGTTTTTAAAGATTAAATTATGATTATTTCCTGAAACAAAACACTGATATATACTATATTTTAGGCATTTTTCTAATATAGAAAAAATATCAGATAGATTTTTTAAAGATTTTATTTATTTATTTTTAGAGAGGGAAGGGGGGAGAAACGAGAGAGAGAAACATCAATGCGGTTGCTGGGGGTCATGGCCTGCAACCCAGGCATTGTACCCTGACTGGGAATTGAACCTGCAACACTTTGGTTCACAGCCCGTGCTCCAATCCACTGAGCTATGTCAGCCAGGGCTGATTTTTTTAATTATACTATTTAGACCTGTTTCCAAGAATTTTTATCTCCTCCATTGAAAAGAAATTAGATGACATTTTAAAAAAACATAATAAATGTTAATCGAAATAACCCGCATTGCAGCCAGAAAAACAAGGCTGTTTCAGTTTTATTATGTGTTTTTGCTGCCGTTGTTCGGTTCATATAGTAGCTATCAATATGAGTTACCACATTTATGCAAATCTGTTTGTCATTTAACCTTTATTTAGCTACCGGAGGCCAAACCGAAATAGCATGGTACAGGAACCACATTTTTCTGCAGGAACTTTGAGTTGGTTGATTAGAAACAATGATTTGGAACAAAGCTCGCACAAGCAATTTTAAATCAGTGAAGTTTGAAATCTGTTTCTTGTCACATATGAATTGTACTTGTAGGTTACAAAAATACAAAAGAAAACAAATGTCAATCGATACCGCCAGTATAAAAAGTCATTTACAGGACTAGAGCGTAGGGAAAATGTGGAACTTCACAAACACTCAGTAAAAGCAACCTTTAGGAAAGAAAGAGAAGGGCCAAAAAAAAAAAAAAATTGAAGCCTTTTAAAAATATGGCCATTGCAAATATTAGAGTGTAGAGCAGTAAGGAACTGTTGGCAATCTATGTATTACGTAAACTGAAAATTCACATTTATTCATAATATGGAGACACATCAGAAAACAGGGTGAATTTCAAGCTATAACGTACTTCTAATGAAACAGAAGCATCTCCCCTGTTTGTTATTGTTATGTAACTACAGTATGGATGCTGAAGCAGCTCTGAAAAAATGTCACAGGCATCCCCGGCTGGCTTTTATCTTTCAGCATCCTCAGAGCCCTTCCACCTCTGAGGGGCCGAATGACAGCTCTTCTAGTAAGCAGGAAGAAAACACAAAACCCTCCTTTGGAAACAGCTTATTCTTATTAAGAATGCATGGTTGCTCTTTTCTTTTTGAATAATTCTGTGCATTGCAATTACTGTTCTGCAGAGCATCAAGATCCCCACAGCGGAACTAGAAAGATCCCATCAGTATAACAAACATGGGAAGCTACTTTGGCAGAATGTCCTCATCTCTGAATGCCTGCAGCACTGAGCTTGCAGTAGGGGCATGGGGACTCGGCGCATATTTGTTAAATGTTTTTGGTTGAATTTGTGAATTTCCAGCTGCCGGTAAAGACGGTGCTTAGAAGGGAAACATTTCTTCCCAAACTATGTGCAGACGGACTATCTGTTGCATGTATTTTATAGTGTATCTGATGGCCCCTCAGTAGAGAAAGTGCTCTCCATTTATTGAAAGAATGGGAATTAATTTTTTTTTCAAAATCATCTTTTTATGAATCATCAGTGTCTGAATTCAAAGAAAACCTGGATCGCTTTTCTCACATTTCAGAATAGCTCTAGAGAGTGAAGTAAGAAAATTTTAGTTGGGATTGGAATAGGTGCATGGTTTATGAGCTATCTGGATTTCTTTTTTGAAGAATTCATTTTTAGAACAGTTTTCAGTTTACAATAAAATTGACAGGCAAATGCATGAGTTCTCCTTCTAGCTCCCCCTTCTACACACGTGCAGCCTCCTGCATTGGTAGTGTCTCCTGGCAGGTGAACCTACGCTGACACATCATAATGACCCAGCATCCATAGTTCATATTGCGATTTACTCTTGGTTTTGTCCATTCGGTGGATTTGGACAAAAGTGTAGTGCTATATATTCATGGTCGCGGTCTCATCCGGAGTATTGTGAGTGCCCCCACGTGTGTGCTCTGCCTGTCCATCCCTCTTCTCCTCCGCACCTCCCCCCACAACCACTCACCGATCTTTTTACTGTCTCCACATTTTTAAATAAATTCTTCAAAAAAAAGCGCTGCTAAATGTTTCATTAAGTTCCATGAAAGAAATAAAATTTATATTGCACTTCTCCCTATTGTTCTAAAACCTGTTCATCTACCTGTCAACAGATGATAACCAGCCATTGTTAGATGATACATGTTTTTCTAAGTTTCCAATTGCATTCCAGAGATGGAGTTAACTACTTGATTGAGAAATATCCTCCTATTTTCCTTTTCTCTACATATTTGTACCTACTTCCTGTTGCAGTATGTCATATTATCTCAGCAAAAGGCAGGAGAGCAGAACCGTGAAGAGCTCTGATTCTTTTTTAAATGATATTATTTATTAATTTTAGAGAGGGAGGAAGGGAGGGAGAAAGAGAGGGAGAGAAATATCAATGAAAGAAACATTGATCAGCTTCTTGTTTGTGCCCTGTCAGGATCAACCCATAACCCAGGCATGTGCCCTGACTGGGAATCGAACTGGCAACCTTTCCCTTTGCAGGACGATGCCCAGCCCCGACAGCCACAGGCTAGGGCAGAGCTCTGATTCTGAAGACACATGCCCCTGATTGTTGTCCCAGTTCACTACCTATTGGTCACATGATCTTGCTCAGATTAACTATATTCGATCAGTTTAATCATCTATAAAAGGAATATGTGGATATCACTTATGTTATATTGCCATCATGAATGTTAAAAGATTTAATATATTTAAGGTGCCTAGAACAGTGCCTAGAACATATTAAGTGCTACATACATGTTTACTTGACTGATTAGCCTACAATTACAATTACAAGCTAAGGCAGACAAACAGAGGACTCAGGAGCAAGCTCTAGTGCAGAAAAACAATGTGAAACAGAGTAGAAATAAGTCAGGGCCCCCTTACCCTTTGCAGAAGAAGTCAGTTAGTACAAAGGGAGCCACATCAGAGTACACAAAGGCAGGCTTGACCTGTTAGAACTACATTGCAACACAATAATCCTTTATTGCAATTTCTGAAAACTCACTGAACCTAAGATGAAGGTTCACTTTCTGGTGAATTTATGCATTTCCACTTATAACATAACGAAGGCTGTTGGGGAAAGTGGTTTGTACAACATTCCAAAATTCTTCTTTCCAAAATTCAGGGAATAAAAGTAATTTGGAGGACCCAAAACTTAGACAATTCCTTTTTTTATAAGTGGTCAGTTCCAATTTTCACCTAGCTTTTTATCATTAATTATGGGTACTGGGATTACTAGGTCTCAGTATTCACAATTCACTTCTTGTCTTTTTAACAAAATACTCATTTTTTTTCAGGACTCAGGGAGATAAGAGACAGTTTGCTCTCCCCCCTGTTAAATCATAGCAATTTTCAACTCATTGGAAAATGAGAAAAACCCTAGGCAAGGTCATCTTCAAAATAAATTTTTCCTTGATTTGCAGTGTTGAACAAAAAGGTGTAAGAAGGGTATAAGAAAAGAAATGACCTCTATACCAGTGAACCATCCATGTAACTCAGTAAAGGAGGACATTGCCAATAAACTATTGTGCTTTTGAGATAATTTTTATTAACAGAAATGTTGACGTGTAAGAAATTATGTCAATCATCAGCCATCAATACTGTCTTGACGAATCCTAAATACGTACAATACTTCCAGTCCCCCCTCAACCCAAGTCCCCCTCTGATTTCTCCAGTAACCTAAAATGTTTTCCTCTATTTATCACATTTTTAATCAATTCTAAGGTTAGAAATAAGCTCTTCCCATGCCATTCTCTACATTTCCTCTTTATTCCTGAGCAGTCGGTGGGTTCTGTAGATTTCTCTGGTTCCCGCCCCTTCCTTCCTCTAGGTTCCTGATAGGACTGTGGTCCAGGTACTTCTCGCCATACAGCCCTAGCTGTTCTCCTGGACTTTATTTTCTCACCTTTCAAAGGCAGCCTGCAGACTCCCAAGCAAAATCCTCTACAAGACTTCCTTGACCCAGACTAAAAGTTGCTGGACACTTGGAAGGTTTCTTAGTTCCCGTTATATCTAATGTTCCACAGATAACAGTCTTTGTACTTGAATGATGCAATGCCTCTCATTGGTTTACTCAGCCATTTCCACAGTGACATGAGTGATGGTATAAAGGAAACTGGGAAGTAATAGATACAAGACCAGAAGCCGAGTGTAAATGAATGTAAAGATTTGACATGCTATTGATAATACGTGTAAAGTTAAAAAAGTATTGCATTTTTCTTCTTTAACACTCTAAACCTTCCACATACTATTCCTACCTCTTAAAATGTGAACACTTTTTTTTTTTGTCCAGGGAATTAAAGAAGACTGAGCTAGGTTTAAAAAGTAATTTCTGATGCGATACGTAACCGCAAATTTATTTTATGCCACTTGCTAATGAATACGTTCCCTCCACGCTGCTTCGGAGGAGGAGTTCCGAGTGTAAGGGATCAAAGCTGGCCAAACAAAGAGCTGGGCGTAGAGTTTCTATTTCAGACCGCGGCTCCTCTCTCCAGCCGGATTGTAAAAGGTGGAGGGAGGTTCAACTCCTTTTACATTTTAAAGTGCTCTTTAAAGTGCATTAACTTCCTAACATTTTTGCCCTGAAATGCTATCCTAATTTGATATTTGTCCGGTATCATGTTTCTATCTAACCTGGGCAGAAATCTGAGTTGACCTTAATTGTATTTTCTTTCCTTTGAAACCACAGTCTCCTAAATGGCAATTTCTGGACTCCTAAATGGAAAATTTTGCCATTTTAAAGTGATTGGATATTTTCTTTTAAATTTAGAGGGTTCTCCAAGAGCTATAATAATCTTGTCACATTTAAAATATATAGCATTAGGCATGTGTGACTTATGTAAGGAGAAAAGGTTGGAGCCTGCTTCAGTTAAGTGCATGAGAAATGGACTTTCACCTTCCCATAACTCAGAAATGGCTAAAGCAATTTAGTTCAAACTCCCCAACAAGTTCACCTTTGGTCAGAGTTAACGTTCGAGAAATCTCCTCCAAAATGGAATCACACTCAGAGAAAGTGATAACTCAAAAAGGAGATACAAGTTTAAAGATTGTCTATTTTTTCACTAAATATAATATTTCTACTTAATTCAACACATTTTTAATGCTTATTTTCATGGAGATCAATTGCTAGTTTTTACAGTTGCTAGTTTTTTAAATCTGAAGCATCCAATACTTAAATTAGATTTTTATTTGAAAAATGAGTGAAACCATTTAATTATTCAGAGTTGCGTTAATAAAATTGGCAATTAAAGCAAAATACATACATAATGTGTGATCCTGCAATTGCTAGATGCAATCAAATTTTTAATGCTCCCGTATCAGTTCAAATTTGTACACAAGTTACAGATCACCCAATTAATTTGCTTACTTGGTGAGTGTTTATTTCGTATCTGTGATGCACCCAGCACTGGTAGGTGTTAGGCCTTTATAAATGAAAAGGCCATGACCTTTAGCCTGGAAGTATTTAGTCTGGTGAGACCGAGCAGTAGAGAGAAAAACAACATGGCAACAATAACTTCACCTCAAGGACACTCACTGATTCTTGTCCAAGGGAACTGGCAAGAACAGTCAGAAACATTTGATCTGGTCTTGAAGGATAAATAGTAGGGTAGTCGCATGGGAAGAAAAATCCAGACAAAAGGCAAAAGCTTTGAAATGTGAAAGGGTAGGTAGGCTATGCTAAGAAAATGTAGAGGATTTCGGTGTGTCAGAAGAATTCTGAGACTGATTAGTGAAAAGAAGTGTTTACCAAGGTTATAATGACATGAACTGAGTTTTTTGTTCCCCCAAAATGACTTTGTGGCTTCTGTGATATTCGAGGAACAATGTTTTGTCCCTTTGACATTGGCCCTGGTCCTGTGATTTGGTCAATGGAACACTGGCGACATGGCACATGGACTTGAACTGTACTTTTGTGGTCGAGCTTCTGTCCTCCGGCTTCGGTCACTGTCACGAGAGCAAGTCACTGGCTGTGGCCAGAATGCAGCCCCCTAGAGCAAACCCTCATCCCCTGAGCAGCCGGGCTCATGCTCAACACCAGCCTAACTGGGGGGAGAGGGGGAGGCAGAAGCCACTAGGAATCCATCAAAATCAAGCAATTCTTAGCACGAGACAGTTGATCGTGGGACTAGGACAAAGGTAGTTACAAAACAGGAGAACAAAGCACGAAGCTAATTAGGGGTCTGTAACAAATCCTCTGACATGTCAATGATTTCATGGTGGTCGTTGTTGAATGGAAATTTCTCAGCATTCTATCTCAGAAACGTCATTGCATTAGAAAATTCCCATGGCATAGAACTAAGTTAGGATGTTGTGCGAGTAATAATGGAAGAGTAGACAGAGGCCTTCACTAGTGCAGTAGCAATAGGGAAACGTATAGGTTTGGGAGCGTAGAATTTACATAATTCACACAAGCACTGGAAGGTATAGGGCAAGAAGCTACAGAGAATGCAAGGGATTGAAACCTGTGCCTCGTGGTGGACGCGGTCCTTCCATCACTTTGATATGTCATGTCAGGACACTGGATTTGTATATACAGAGCGAATGAATTCAGTCTGGGGCACGGAACCATGAGGCATTTGTGACAACCCAAATAGCACATATACAATATAATTGCAAGTATGGGTCACGTGTTCAAGGGAGAATCTGATGAGAAAATACCTGAGCATTACCAATGTATAGGTAATAAGCGAAGAGGTGGGAGTGGGTAGATCAGTCCCAGAGAGCGTGCTGGTCAGGAGGAGAAGGCGGATTCTGGGAAGATGACAGTGTAGAGAGAGAACGGATTTGCATCTTCCCGAGCCAGGTAGACATAGGCGCCCACTAGAAAACAGGCCCTGGGTAGTGCGAGAAGTTTCCGAAGCATTTTTTTCCCACCTGGGATGTCTGCCAGTCTGGCCCCACAGCTTCAGGAAGTTTTCATGTTGAGTATCAGAAAGAAGGCCACTGATCCCGGGGAGGACGGAGCGGGCAGAGACGGCTGGTCCTGTGAGTGGCCTTGTTTCCCTGACCCTGGGGAGCCGAAGAGCAGTTGAACACATGGGCAGAGTTCCCTAGTCCAGGCATGGAAGCTCCTCGGGGTGGAGAAGCCACATCTTGAGAGCTCCACGAGAACTAATAAGTTACAGCAGTTCCTTTCAAGCTCACAATTTAATTGCGCGGAACAGTCTTCAGCTGCAGTCAGGACTGCGGCGATGAAGCATTCAGCAGTTGATCTGGAGTGCCGATGGGAAACACAAACCCGCCCCCCCCCCCCCCAAGCCACCACAGGGGCCACAACAGAAGAAGGAAGAGCCGAGAGGACGTTCATTCCCAGCTTCTAAAGAAATTTCGATGCTAGAAAAAAAAGTCTTGAAACCTTGACAAAAGCAGCTGGGAATGCATTGCTCTCGAGAAAAAAATTAACAATTAATGGAGAATTATCACAAATAGAACATTAATAGAAAGTATAGCTCAAAACTGTAGGCATGAAAAGAAAGAAAAATTAAAAAAAAATTGAAGTTGGGATTGAATATAGATGACATACCAAGCAGGTATAGCATCCGAATATTTGGAAGTTTATAAACAGAAAAAATACACAATAAAAATGGAATAAAATGTATAACCCCCAGAAGGAAACAGTTTCAACCTGCATATTATATCGCTACGAAATGATTCAGTAACACATCTATGCAGCTTGCTTTCCCGACTTGCTCATTAACAACAGACTTTCAGAGAGCCCATTGTGCTGGCAAGAGGCACAATTGTTATATCAATAAATGGAATCGAATTTGTACTCATGTCGGGAGGGGGTGCCCACCTAAAACAATGATGTGACACCGCAAGACAGCACCGCTGACGGAGCAGCTCGTAACTTCTCACCAGGCCCGTGAACACAGGTCAAGTCTATGACATGCTCAATACGGTCAGGGAAGCACTACTGAGAAGCTGACATAATAATTTATTACAAGGGCAGACTAGCTTTCTTCTTTTGCAAATCTTTCCTAGCAAGTAATTAAACAATATTTTAAACAAAATCTAGAATCAAGGTTGAGTCGTCGATTCAAAACAATATTTAAACAAAATCTAGAATCAAGGTGAGTCGTGAGAGTAAATCACTTATAAGAAAGTTTCTCCCTACCAATGCTGCATGAATGACATATGCATGAATAGGGATTTTATTTTAATATTTTAGAAAAAGGGAAACATAGATCAAAATATCAATAAGATACTCCTTGCAGCATCATTTTCTCTAAGATTTTAAAAAATAACTTGATGGGAATTAGTGTTCAGTGTGGCTAAGAGCTCGCCTTGCTGTATGGTCAAGGGGCACCTCTGGAATCTCAAAGCGAACGGGCCTGAGCCGTTGTAATCCCAGCGCCCCCAGGGCTTGTGGGCTGGGGCTGCGCTCTGAGAAAGGCGCGTTGCCCGTGGAGTCGTGAGGTTGCTGTGGCGTCCTGGTCCCTGCAGGGGTGAATGGGAAGACACGATAGACAGGAGAGGAGGAAGTCGGGAAAGGCAATGCAGGAGGAAGGCAAGAAATGCAGGGAATCCCCACTGGATGCTGATTATTCTGTTTCTAAATTTTTAAATTCTAAATTAAATATTCCAGGAAATACATATTAAAAAATCATCAAACTTCTTGTCCTTTCCACTTTGTTATGCCTCCATTAATTATTTATTATAATGTATTGTCTTATTAACAGTTATAATCCTCAGGTTCTGTTTCAAGTAAGAAACGGGGGAAGCGTGACAACGCATCATGTGATCACAGGATTGCTGAGTGATTTGCCCGATGCGTGGCTTTTTTTCTTGGCTCTTAGATTTTATTAGTACACATGCAATTCATATAGACTATAAGATTCCTCTTTCTTTAATATCTTTTTTTCATGAAAGCCATCTTAGTGCTTGACGATGAATGATTATCAGCTGCTAAAGAATTTGATGTACCCTAACTTTATTGTGAGTAAAGCCAATTCATTTCTTGGGAAAGAGATGAAATGATGTTAAACACGGTCTGTAATGGCCAATTGAAACAAGAAATCCATTTCTGTCTTTCCGATGATACCGGAGCCTGCCGAGTTTTGACGCGGTGTGCTTTTCTTGCTTGTTTTATTGGGTGACAAATGGAAGAATGTGTCAGCTGCAGAGTGAAAGTGTAGTCAGTCTGCCTGCACGTTAGCTGTCTTGTCATAAAAAGGTAAATGAAGTCAGAGCTTTTGCTATGTTTATGGAATTCAGAAATAGTCAACGCTTACAAACTTTAAAAGACGGTAGTAAAAAGTCTTACATTTTTAATCATGAGCAATATGCCATGGTTTAATAAACAGTTCAGAATAGCCCTAGTATGTAGGGAATTTCAGGAAGTAACACAACATTTTGGTAAAAGTGTCTTTTTGGAGTAGGCACTGTGGGGATGCTAATACACTACACTGACTTCTAAATTAAAGGAGATTTTAAAACATTAACCGTAAAATAATGTTTCTAAACGTGTAGCACAAAAGGAGCTCTGGCTAGGCAGGTGCCCGGCTTGAGCGCCCTGGCATGGCAGAGCATGGGTGGCTGGCACTGTGACGAGGGACAGATTGTCCCGGCATGTGTCCCCCATGTGCTCCCAGCCGTGGTCGATTGGCACCACTCTGGATTCTTCCGCTGTCCTCCTCTAACTCGGGGCAGGCTTCCACTCCAGCCCTTGACAGTCGCACCTGCACAGTCTTAGTCACCTTGTCCAGAGGAAGCAAAACAGATCATTCGGTTGAGAGGGACATCAGCTGGCAGGTAGCCCCTGGACCAGACTCCAGGTGAGTCCCACTGGGATATAACCACACGGTAAACTGTGCAACAGCCATTAGTGAAAGTGCACGGCTCTGTTGAGGGTGACCCTTTGCTCACTCATCCTGGCGACAGGGCCATTAGCTGAGTCATGGCTTAGAGTCTCTAACAGCTTCGGTGTGTTCGCTCTCCGGTTTCCTTGCTCGTTCCATCAAAGGAGAGAGACACGTCAGCCCTGAAGAGTAGCTCGAAGTGGTTGGATCCAGAGGGACGGAAAGGGTCTGGGGAATAAATGAGAAGGACCCTAGGGAACAGCACGTGCACCTTCTTTTGCAAAGGGCAATGTCTGTCTCCAGGGGGGAGCCAGGACGGGCTGAGGACGCTCTACTAGTCCTGTGGCTCCAGTGACGTGGTGACATTAAATGCAGCCTCTCACGAACTCCTACTTTGGCATTCCCATCCACTGCACGTAGCTGACAATGTCGTTGTTGCAAACGATGATGAACCACAGCATGTTGTGGGATGGTTTACAGACGCTCCAACAAATGGTGTTTGTGTTCTGGACTTGGATCCCACAGTATTAGTCGCCCTTTTGCATCTCCAAGCATGTGGCCATTCTGTGGAGATTCAAGAACTAGAAGGCAATGGCGATTGCGACCCGTAGAATAAACAATAAAGAAAGTAAAAGCCCTCTAAATGTCTTACTACTTCTGTTTGCTTTCATGTCTAAAACAATGTATTGTTGTAAACGCTGCCCTGAAATACATTTATTTTTTATGTGAAGCGACAGAAAAGAACCGGTGGCTCCCGAGTTGTGGAAACGTGATTCCTCTGGGCAGGGGAGGCGGCAGCCTGGCCCACCGTGGCAGTGACAAGTGTGGTGACTGCCTAATAACTCACGGGAGCCAGGACAGCGGCCACCGCCCCGAGCCGGTTGCGATCTGTATTTGTTATTTGCAATGCCCCGAGGCAGCGAAGCTTCGCTGCTTCCATTATTAATACTGCGTGCATCGGAAAACTGAGCCAACTCGCGGGTGAAAGAGAGATTCTATAGCTTCTGTCTCATGAAGCCCCAAGTCCCCCCGACGCAACATCATCAGTTACAGGCCTCGAAGACGGGCTTGGATGGAACCGTCGGTTTTCTAAATATACGTGCATTGCACTAGGAAACCCAGAGAAAGCTGTTTTGTTGTTTTGACACTGGGTTTCTTGCAATTGCTGTGATTTTAGGCTCATGTTATTTAAAACGGAAATCAAAATCCCATCTGTAGGAGTGTGCTTGTAGCTCTGGCCTCTCCAGACCAGCCAAGGGCAGACCTGGAAGGCCCGTGGAGACCGTGGCCTGTGAACAAAGGGGTCCCGAAGTTGTTTAGCAGCCTTGTCGTGACGAACTTGTGTCCAGGCTACCTTCTGCCATAGCACCCTGAATGGACACTTCAAGAGTCTGAGACAACTTCTCTCTTCTAGCCCCACAGGGAACTTGGTATTTTAATGTGTGTTCGACAGGCACACCCTTCCTCCTTAGGGCTATCTGGGGCAGCTTGTGGGTGTCGTACAAGTGTATTCTTTGCATCAGGCTACCTACAGAGTGTGGAAAAAACAGGTCAGCCATTGTAACCACGCCCGGGCTCATGGCAGCAAGCACAGATGAGCCTTGCACCAACACAGTTGCTCTCCAAAGAGCACGTGCTCTGTTTTGTCCCTAAATAAAATGCGAGCTCTGTCTTTTGTGCCACTCTCCTCGGACCTTCAGAGCTTAATTCACACACTCTATCTTGGCAACAGTGCTCCTCATTTCTTAGAGTTTGCAATTTATAGCTGTAGTGTTTTTTTACCTGGTTTACAGGTACACCTAACTTAGTATTATTTATAATCATACTCTTTATCCTCGTGTTTCAAGGATCCTTGTTCCTCCAGTAGTACAGTTTCTGGAAAGCTTTCAAAATGCAACCCTGGAGTAAATGGTTGTGATAGTTAAATTATAGGAAATGGAACTAGGGAAAATAGTTTTCAGCATAAAGGCATTTGCACAGATAAATAATTCAACAATTCTGCTTTACATTGAATTTGATTTGTTTGTGTACTTTCTATGTGAAAAATATGAGTCATCTTGGCATTGATTGTATATCATGAACTATTTTAAACTTCCATTAAATGGCTGGAGCAGGTTCAAGAAACATTGACAATGTCAACTGTACTTTAAATCAGGATATTAATTGTGTATAATGCACCAAGTACAATGCTTATTACTGTGTGGAGATGCATGAAAACTTCACGATGATACAATCTTGTGTTTTTCACTTGGGGACAAGGCAGCGTTTTATAGCTGAATCTGCACTTTTCTCACAAAACTTACTGTAAGTAATAAAATAATTCTTAAAATGAAGTATTACATTTATATCGATATGACCATTTTATTTTCCTATGCTTCTTCTATTAACAGTATGTTTGCAAGTTGATTTCTAAGTTAAATATTCGATCCCAGAAATACTGCAGTATGTAGAACTAGGATTATATTTAATATAGCAGTTTGACATTAAGTGCTTAGTAAAATGTTGAAATAAGATTTAGTGACTGACAGAGAAAAACAATGATAGGAATATTTTTAAACTCAGTATTCCCATATGAAACAGATTATAGATCTATACAATTTCTAATTAGTAAAAGTAATGTATAATTATAATATAAATAATTATATAATATGTATCATAATTTATGCCATATAACTATTATATACACTTATTATATAGTCACATATATAATTGTTTTAGCCTCATCATATGATATAATTATCATATGTTAATTTTAACATACTCTCTTTTAATATCAACATTTTCTAAATATCTTTCTTAGTTTGATAGCTTTAAGCATATACAATTGTAAAAGATCCTACATGTATAAGAACAGAAACATGCATGCTATTTTAGGAATAATAAAAACTCAACATCTCTTGCATTTCACTCTTTAGAAGCCTAGTGTAGAGTGATATAAGAATGTACGGGCTTTTCTATTTCAGAGCACTAATACATTAATGCTTGGAATAAAATCCAGTTCATTTGGCCTTCAATCAAGGTATATTAACAAGCACATTTATAGCAACATTTATTGTTCATGACAATGACCCAAGATGCTACACCATTCTAATTGACTTATACATCAATCCAGACCAATTAAATTGTGCTTTACTGTAAATTTATTGTGTGAGAAAGACAGAGACAGAATGAACAGGGCTGCATTAGATTGATCGAGGCAAGCAAAGTTTCAAAAACTTATGCATAGAGATTAGAAAGCCAGTGTGATTTCTTGAGTGGGTATTTGACTTATGAGCCAGGAGGTTCAAGTCCCAGCTCTCATTTCCCTTCCAGGACGCCAAGCTACCTGGAGGGAGCCTCCCTGGGCTCCAGGTACCACAGCTGTGCTGTGAGACTGGGGGGCGGGGGAGGAGGGGGGAGGGGAAGGTGGGGGCGGGTGCAGCCAGATGACCTGTAGAATTTTATATAGGCTGGCCCTTGCTGCATTTCCTTTCAAGAGGTTCTCCAAGCGTGTGTTCAGTAAACTTGAGGTGCTCTTTGTAAAGATTTCTAACTACAATTAAATGTTTATCAATTTAGTTCACGGTTACTGAATTCCTACCATGTGTCAGGTACTGTATGTGCTTCTGGACAGAGGGTTTACAGTTAAACACACAAAGGACGTTAAATGGTAAGAGTTGATGGTAAAATAATTTTATAATTGCCGTAATAAAACAGAAAGGAAACTTTATGGTAAGATAAATCAGTGAGACATGAAAAGATCAGAAGGGCTTTCATATCCTAATTCTTGGTATATTTTCTGCTCACGGCATGCGCCTGTGTCTGCTTAGGAGATCCTCAGTTTTCTGCTCTCCACCACCATCTACCACCCCTCCCTGCCTCGGCCTCCTGGGTTGCACAGGACGGCTAGTGGGGGCTGGGGCTGGGTCCTCTTCAGGTCCTCAGGCTCTGATAACACCCCAGAGTGGGGGGGGTTTCATCAGCTGGTTTCCCCTGAGGCAGGCTGCGTTGGTAAGAACAGAGTGCTCTGCGGTATTTAAAAATGGTTCTTTGCTCTCCCCTGTGGAAAGCAAGAGGGGGCCTTTCCTTCAGTGTGTACTGTGGAAACCTGGTTGGACCCTAGGGGCAGTAGGGAGCCTCCCTTGGACTGGTCCTGCGGGGTTTTGAACCACCTAGGACGTATCCACACGGACCCTCCCGCAACTCCTGGGTCATGGGTGGGGTTTATGGGGGTGGGCAGGCTTCTGCTCCGGAGTCCCCGCCCTGGGCAGAGGAGACTCCTGGTCATCTCCTGTCTGTCCGCCCAGGATCGGGGGCATCTGGTTACCCTGTGTCCCATCTCTCACAGGTTCAGGAATGCTGGCTTTCAGTCTGTTCAGGCTTTGATTTGATAGGACTGAGTGGCAACTTCTAAGCTCCTTACATGGGGAGCCAGAAACCCAAACTCACTGGGACTCTTCATGCATTCTGGGTATGAGCCATTCGTTGCGTACGTGAATTGCAAGTATGTCACAGATAACTTGAATAAAGAAAGAACTAGTAAAAGGAATAACTTTTGAGGAAAAATTCATACAGTAACGTGTCCTTTATTTCTATTTCACAACAATGATCGGTCTTTATACTGAACGAGGAAACGCCATATCATAATATCAGCAATATGAGCCAATATGACTGATGTCCTCTAGTTTAGTGTTATTCTTAACAAACCAAAAAGCTTTTAATGTGTGTTAAATGATTAAAGAACAGAAATGTTATTTCTGGAAGAAAGGCACTTTGGGGAAAATAGGGGCAAAATGTGGTCCAAGTTAAGGATGGTAGGCAACAGCTGGCGATGCCGTTTGTCCAGGTGTGCGCGCTAATGACACATCCCACCGGTCCCTTCACCCCCGCCTCCGTGCATTCCTCTCGCTGCACTGTGGGGCGGGCAACTCTCCTCTTACGTACTGATGCTTATTTTGCCTTACCTAGGGAAGATGCGGGTCTCGGGAAGAGATCCCTACACCCAGAAGGAAGGCCCTCTCTCTCTCTGGGCAATATTCTGAATGAGCTGCATTGTCCTTACCCGTATTCTCTTGTTTTCCACATATAATCAGTGGTGATTCAAAATTATTCAAAAGCTCCTTGGATATAACCTAATATAATTCTGAAGCTAATGGAATACAATCCTTTTTTTTTTAAGAAGAAGGGGGCTGTAAAGATGTAACGTCCATGACTTTTTGGTGCTGCAAATGAAGGGTGGTCCCGAACAACAGGTGTTCGCACACTCACAGGTGTTCGTGTTTGGAAAGGGGACGGGAACAAATACATAGAGATGGGGAAGCAAAAGGCTGTGACACTCTGGGCTGGCCATTTATTTTGTTGCCTGAATTTGCATTTATCTTGTATCTGACAGTCTAAGGGAAAAGAGGTCTTTGCCCCTGACTAAATAGGCAGGTATTGCAGTTTTCAAAAATTCTCGCTGCACGCTGGTTCAACACCCTGGAATAGACAACATACCCTGAACTTAACGAGCTTGCATTCTCACAAGAGGGCTCATCAGCAGTCATGATGAATGAGTGACTTGGGCAGCGTGTTAGAACATGCTAACTGCTATGCAAAAGTAGAACAAGATAAGGAGAAAAGGAAACAGCGGTGTTTGGAAGAGGGGAGCGTGAGAGGGTGTATTCCTTTTTCACAAGTTAGCCCACTGCTTCTCAGAGAGAGACCTGTAACAAAAACGTGAAGGAAGTGCAGGGGTGAGCTCGGAAATAGGGAGGAGCTCACCAGCTGCAGGAACCATGAGTCTGAATTTCGGGCACAGGAGGGTAACGAGTGTGGTGGAAGAACAGAAAGAAGCCAGGGTGGTGGATGGGGCAGGGGAACGAGGAAGAGGGCAGGGGAGGGAGTTCAGAGAGGAAAACAGAAAGTGGGATAGTACAGCTTTTTTTTTTTTTTTGTCTTAGGAAGGGCTGGCTTTCACCCTGAGAGAGGTGGGAAGCCGATGTGGGGTTGTGAATGCCATAATGGCGAGATCCTCACTATGTTTTGCAAATATTCTGGTTGCCAAGAGGAGAATTCTTTTTTAAACACAAAGATTACACAAAATGCCTCAGCTCTAAAATATGCTTGGTTAAAAAATATACCCTCAGGATCCATTTCCAGTCTCACATAATGGATTCAACTCTTCCTCATCTCCTGACTCAGTCCATCCCAAGACGCCCGTCGAAAAATCCATACTATGATATGTGATTGCACAATTAAGTGCTAAGGCTGTGTACAGCAAAGCATGACTTTATACAAATGGCGAAATGATACCAGTGGAAATCACGAAGGGCTACGCTGTGTGGGTGTTTGTACAGGAGCTTGATCTTAGGATAGGTAAGTCAATTAGTCACAGTGGGGAGTGGTGGGGTGCGCGAGGAGTATGTTGTAGAAGTGAAGAATTAGAACTATGAATGTCCAGCTGATTTTGAAGTCGAAAAATAAAGTAATGCCATCAGGTTTTAGACAGTAGCATGGTAGATGGTTCTGATTGAGGGAAAGATGAACCAACAAAAAACAATTCTTTTTTTTTAAAGATTTCATTTATTTATTTTTAGAGAGGGAAGGGAGGCAGAAAGAGAGAGAGAGAGAGAAACATCAAGTGCAGTTGCTGGAGGTCATGGCCTGCAACCCAGGCATGTACCCTGACTGGGAATCGAACCTGTGACACTTCGGTTCGCAGCCTGTGCTCAATCCACTGAGCTACGCCAGCCAGGGCTCCAATTCTTATACATAGAGTCAAAACTTGCTCCCTGCCTGCCCTTGTCATACCTCATGATGACCTCAGTGACCTTAGATGGGTGATGCTTTGGATAAAAGAGGGCTTGCATTATTTGCCAGAAGATGTATTTCTGGCCCAAGGAGAGAAAAATGGAATTAAGGACAAAGAGAGTTGCCTCCTCTGTGTGCAGGTGTGTGCCCTGTTGCTGTGTAGGAGGTCCTAGAGCCTTCTTTGGTGGTGTGACAGCTACCTGGAGCCCCAAGAAACATGGTAAAGTCTGACTTAAATAATCGAGTTGATGTTTTCCCTTTCTGTCAGGTAACAGAAACACGGACGGGTCCGCTCGGCTGCAGTAACTATGACAACCTAGATTCTGTCAGCTCTGTTCTGGTTCAGAGTCCGGAGAATAAGATTCAGTTGCAAGGTACGTAGGAAGAGTCTCGTTCATTCTCTATCTAGTTGTGATCGCGTTCTTCTTCTTTCTATTATCAGTCACGTGTGCACCAGTAGGCTGTTGAAATTCTCATAAAAGGGCAATTTCCTAAGGTTTTAACTGATAGAAACATTCTAGGCCAGGTGAAGAAAATGTCAAAATTCAATTTACTTCTTAAATCACGTCATCCATAGCAGTGGAAAATGTAGCATGATGGTGTTGGACTTCCCCACAGTAATCACTGTCTCAGTAAGGAGCAGTTTTTTCAGAGGTCTGCCTGAGCTTTGAGTTTTTCCGTACAGATTCTGGGAAAACTCCTAATTGTATTCATGCGTCATGGAACATGAACTGTTGACATTTGAAATATAAACATAGATGGTGGTTAAGGCTGTATTTGTCTTCTGACAGAACTGTACTTGAGAACATACTAACAAAATTTGGATATGTATATTGTTTCCACTATAAATATAGATTATTTGATAAGGCTAGTAATTACCATCTTTTTCTATTACTACATTTTTGGGATAATTTAATAGGGGATTTTAAAAATAATAACTTTTGACAAATATATACTCTTTTCAAAATGCTTATGTGATGCATCATACTCATTCAAATAGGCAGGGAAAGGTCATGAATAAATATGTACTAGTTTGAAGAAGTTCAGAAACATCTTTGTGAGAGTACATTGCTAAAATCATGTTGACAGATCAAAGGAGTAATTCTGGATTGTTCTTCCTAGTATACCTTTTCTAACTGCATATGTTATATCTCTGTTTACCATATTCTGTTTTAGATAGAGATGCATACAAGTTTTGGAAATTGTACCATTCTTTCTCAGTGTTCAATCTTCAAAAATGTTAACAGCTTTGATTCATTTAAATGTAGTGTAAGGAATAAATGAATGCCATTCCTTTTGAATTGTATAAAATTTGCAAGGAAAGTACTTTAAAATTTTAAACTTTAAATGCTATCCAATTTATAATTATCAATGTTAGATTTAAAGTTATTGAAATATGTTTCTCTATATAGAAATGTAGTACACAATATTACTTGTAATTCTCTACTGTTTACTCCTTTTTACAAGTATGTATTAACTCTCCATCAGAATATGAACTTTCATCCAACAGGACACAAAAATTTATATCAGCCCTGGCTGGCGCAGCTCAGTGGATTGAGCGAGGGCTGAGAACCAAAGTGTCGCAGGTTCGATTCCCAGTCAGGGTACATGCCCTGGGTTGCAGGCCATGACCCCCAGCAACCACACATTGATGTTTCTCTCTCTTTCTCTCTTTCTCCCTCCCTTCCCTCTCTAAAACTAAATAAATAAAATCTTTTAAAAAACTTATATCAAATTTATATTTATTTCAATCGATTTATTTTTAAAATCTATTAGCACAATTAATGGATTCTTACTGTTTAGAAATCACTGTGTTCAGTTTTCAGAATATTATACACACACAACCTCAGTCACCTGTATGTCTTGAAAAAACAATTAACACCAAGAATACAGGAAGCAACACTTCCCTTTATTTAACTATATTTCTATTCTTTTCAATTTATGTAATTTCTGCATCTCTACCTTTCACCTTTTCATTTGCCAGGTTTATATGTTTAATTGTCTGTTGCAGCTTTGCTTGTGCCCCTTGTTGGCACAAAGACCTTTCCAAAGACAACCTTTGAAAGTCAGTGTTGACACTCTGGACTTGTCACGTACACTCTCTCAGATTTCATTTGCCTGTGCACTTATAGTCCAATTATCATGCTGACTCACCTCACCTTTTCAACCCCATCATTAATAGTATACCTTCGCTTCCTTACTCTAAGCAGAAGGCAAAGCATTCACTCATTCAGGAGCAGTGTTACCATAAATACATTCCTTTCTAGCATATACAAAAGTATGGGTTATTGTTTGTAGCATTTGGAAAACCAGGTGTTTCCAAAGAATTTTTTTAGTTAAGGTACATCACAGATCTTTGCATTTTTTTATAGTTCGTTGGTAATTTACTTAGTTGGCTGAATGGACGGATGGATGGAGGGACTGATGGATGGATACAGGTGCACATTGATGATATATAGGTGTAGATACATTTCTTTGTGTATGTTGTGCTGTGTTTTGAAATGAAACATGAGGTAAAGTAGTGGAATCAGTGTTTGGTCCTTCAGAGAGCTTCTGAATTCAAATGTGTTATTGAGAGGAGTCTGGAATCGAGACGGTATTTTAGTATCGGCCTTATTCTTTCAAGCCTTATTCATTCTCCTGTAGAGGAAAATGAATGGCTCCTGAAGTAGCATTTTTATCAGAGCAAAGAAAGCAGCAATATGAATTATTGACGGTAACAGCATTAGGCAACAGTTTTAGAACAAAACTTCATGACTTCATCATCTCCGTGAGAATTGGCATTCAGAAGTGAGATGTCCGGCTGCTGCACATCACATCACTTTGGACTGGGAATAAAAGGAATGGGAGGGTTTCTGGCAGTGAGTAAGCTGGAGTTCCTTGCTGCTTTGACCTTGAAATCTGGCTTTGCACAATCAGGTGACAGAGCAGACATCTTTCAGAACCTGCAAGAGCTCTAGCTACCCCTCCAAATTATTGATATAACATTGATTTAATATATGACAAAGAGCAATTAATTCATAAGAAAGTATCAGCAAATATATATATTAAGATTAATGATATTCCAATTTTTTCAGCCCCTACAAATGAATTTCACAAATCACAGAAGGTACCTTTGAGTCACAGGGCAGTAGAAGTAATTAAAAGTCATTTATTAAATTTTAATAGTAACTTTTGGTAAAATTCCCAGAAATTGAGAAAGTGAATGAGCCATGTAACTGACTAACAAATACTCTCACAGATCAGTTGGTTTCTAATGTTTCATTTCAATAAAATTGACACAGTACAAGGCTATTGCCGTATAGAATATTTACTATAAATTTTAATGATGCATCACTGTGCAATATTTTTTTACTTTTAGTAAAAAAGGAATGATATGGAGTTATAAAATTTTAGCTCACTGTTTTATCTATTACTATATCATTGGAAGAAATTATCTCAGAGCTGACATATATAAAAATGAAAAGTAGGAAATGATTTGTATTAAACCAATTTATATTGATCTATATTTCTAGCAAAAAGTACATAAAGTCATTAACAGCATGAGCACATAAGCATCGTGAGCACTGGTCCTCTGGTCTTTTTCACTCTTTATCTTGCCAGACAAGCATGTGTCAAATTATGTCCCAGTCTGTCTTTTTTTATGAAAAGTCTTATTAATCTTATGAACATAGTATAATGCTTAGCCAATATATCATACCTAGTTAATTGTATGTATTCCAACTCTACTAGTTATTTAAGTACTATTGTATAATATTATTATATACGTCTTTCATTTTTTCTAAATATATTACAAGTACCTTTAGAACAAGGATATGTCTCAGTCATCTTCGTATTTGCACTTTGCTTAGCGATTCTCTTCCAAATGGAGGCATTCAATTAATGTTATATTGTTAGGTGAAATAAAAGTAAGTAATAATGTGGCCAATAAGTCCTAAGAATACTTTTCCTAACCAAAGCATGGGAGAATTAATCTGAAAGAATGAAACAGGTATAATTATCAAGATATGCGCAAAGTAATTTTTTCCCTAAATGCTAATTCTTTGTTTTTACTAAGTGAACCTCACAGATAATTGTTAAGAGTCAAGTATTGATTTTTGTTGTTGTGTTAGAAAAAAAACCATAAAAGTTGTAAAAATCCAGTTTGGTACTAAATAGCAATTATGTATTGGTCAAATTTTTCCTTAATATTATGTTTATTTTTATCTACTGATTACTTTGAATGTTTAGACTTTTTCTGCAATTTTTCTGTGTAGCAAGGAATGCTAAAATTGAAACTCCATTTTTCCCTGAAATATCGTAATACATCTAAAACCAGGAGCGATCCCTAAATATTAACCCCTTGGTCTTATTTTCATTTTTGATGTTTTTTTCTGAAGAGAGAGCAACTTTCCTAAACTTGCATTAGGAAAGTAATGAACGGCACCACTGGGGCTATCTTAACACCTGACAAGGAAATGAACTGGAAATGGCTAAATTAGCTCATCTGCTTTCTGTAGTCAGTCCCCGTGATCCCTCCTGAACAACAGCGAGATAAATCACGTGTTGCCGATGCCACGAGATAAGCATTAGCAGCAGCCTTCTGTAACTCATTCATCAATGCACCAGCCCGTTGCACCATGATATTTATGTGGATGTGGGATGATAGTCTGAAAAAAAGGGAAAATATTGAAAACTGTTTGAAATCAGGTGGCACAAAATCAATGTTCGCCTGTCTTTTCAAAAGTAGACTGGCTCTATCTGCGTGATGGAAAAACAACCAAATATGCTGATCAAGGAAGTCAGAGAGCCAATCAAATAAATTTTAAAAAATCAGATAGTCTGAGGGATTAAACACGTTTATAGTTTCTGGGATTCTTTTTTCTTGAGTTCTCACTCAAGGACATGTTTATTGAATTTTAGAGAGAGAAGAAGGGAGGGAAAGAGAGAGAGAAACATTGATCGGTTGCCTCTTGCATGCATCCTAGCTGGGGACCAAACCCTCAGCCTAGGTATGTGCCCGGACTGGAAATTGAACCTACGACCTTTTGGTTTACTGGACAACGCTCCAAACAACTGAGCCACAACAGTAGAGCTCTGGGATTCCTGAGCAGTGCATGGAGTCAGCATATATTGAAAAGAATGATAAATATTTGTAAATTTGTGGACTTGGGTAATTTTCTAGTGATAGTTTTCAATATGCATCAATTCATAACGTGTACTGAGTTTTTGAACTTTTTTGAATATAACTATATATAATAACTATATATTATACTCTTTTTCGTTATCAAAGCAAACTTGTTTGCGTGTTTGTTCTTTAAGGGCTACAAGTTCTCCTCCCAGACTACCTGCAGGAGCGTTTTGTGCAGGCAGCTTTGAGCTACATCGCCTGCAATTCCGAAGGGGAATTCGTGTGCAAGGACAATGATTGTTGGTGTCAGTGCGGCCCCAGATTCCCAGAGTGCAACTGCCCCTCCATGGACATCCAGGCCATGGAAGAGAACCTGCTTCGAATAACTGAGACGTGGAAGGCCTACAACAGCGACTTTGAGGAGTCAGGTAAGACACAGATTTCCACATAACACTTCATCTTCGCCAAATGAATGACTACATTGAAAAGGTCATTTTACCGCTTTGGAGGAACTATTACATTCTTGGAAGGGATTTCATTTCATTTGATTTTTTTATTATCCTTTCACATGGGCATGTGCATTGGTTTGTTAATGGATATTCAGTGTCTCACTAAAAACATACTTAGTGCTTTGTGCATTGCTATGTACCATGAACACAAGAAATCCTAGTTTACACCACATGAGAGCAGGCAAGATCTATGGCCAATAGCAAAGACAAAACAAATCCATCACTAGATGAAGCTGACCCAGATATTGAACTCAGTAGAGAAAATGTTCAGATGATCATGTTTTAAATGTACAAAGAAATGAAGGAAGGATATGAAGTAGATGAAGAGATTGAAAAGTTCACCAGGGATTTGGACTCCGTGAAACCGGACAACTCCACAACAAGACAGTAAAGCAAAGGGCAGGGAGACCCGTCTGGTTCAAACAGATAAATTCACCATAATGGGAAAGGTCTGGATTGCATTCTTAATAAATTGTATTGGATCACATATAAATTTACTAGAATGATCATTTTATTAAATATTATATTTTTCTTATAGTAAATGTTCTAAATAAAAGACTAATACTGCAGCACTAGGTGAAATAATAATGATAATAACAATAATATTATTAGAGGACTATTTGATTTTTGGTAGAAACATGCTGAGGATGTAGATAAATTGAGGTTAAAGGATGGAAAAGAATATGCAATGCAAATACTGGCCAAAAATTACTACATGAAATTTTAAAGCGAGATACATTATTTGAAAATAGAATATCCCATAATAATAAAGTAGTAAATGCAGTGGGAATATATATCATAATAAGTATCACAATGATTAATTTCTATGAGTCACTCCTGTTACATTGACAAGATTTTATTAAGACTGTTGTAATTAAGGAAAGACTTAAATAGTGGAGAGAGATTGAGCTGAACTCCCATGAAGCCAAAGGCAGGGGGATCTTTAAAACACCCCAGTTAACTCGTGGGCAAGGGCAAGAGGACATCAATGGGAGGGTGGCCAGCACGATGTGACGAGGCCACCGGTGTTTGCCAAGGAACCCTTCCTGAAGCGAGACTCCTTCTCTCCCAGAGAGGTTAGGGGATGCATGTCCCCTCCTCTCCAATCCAGACGGGATGGCTCCCAGGCCTTTGAGAAAGCCCTTCTGTTTTGTGGAAGATTTGCACCTTAATGGAAGAGAGAAAGAATGGACTCCTGCAGGTTTTCTGAAGAAAAGAGAGGCAGGCGCCAGCAGCCAGAAAGAAATCTGTTTAGAAGCTAATCAAGCTGAGGGGAATGCCCAGGACCTTTGGGTTAACACCACATAGCAGAGCCCCCCAAACCATGAAGGAAAGTGTGCCAGGAGTACAAGGACCACAAGACACACACAGAGCCATGGAGTGAGATTTTAATACTCTTCTTTAAACAAATGAAAGAAGAAAGTGTATATCCTTGAAGATCTTTGAATCTGAAAAGGAAATTAACCAACCCAACTAAAATAAAATAGAGCGCTAAACAACAAGAAGAAATTGACAACTTATATTTTTCTAGCATTCATGGAATATTTACCATGCTTCACCATATGCTGGATCTTAAAGCAAGCCTGAACAAATCTGAAAAGATTGAAGTCATTTAGAACACATTTCAGACCACAGTGGAATTGAATTGAAATCAAATGGAGTTAAACTAGGAGACAAATGGGCAAACTTCATCTGCCTAAAATGTAAGTGCCAAGCTTCTAAATAAACCATAAAGGAGAAGTAAAAAGAGAAGTTAAATCAAAAGTTTAAGTTGAAGTAGTTATAAGAAGAGAAAATATGTTGAACTGAGCAAAAATAGAAAGAGGACAAATCAGAACAGTGTAATGCGGGTAATGGATAGCTTTGGGAGGAAATTTATTATGTAAAGATATGTTTGTTTAAAAAAAACCAACCTGGATATCAATTATTTAAGCTTTTACTTCAAACCTTTTAAAAAGAAAGAACTTAATTAGAGAAGGGGAACAAAGGTAACAGCAGAAATTAATGTAATTGAAAGCATTGAGCATGTAGAAAAAATTCCACAGAGTCCAATCCTGGTTCTCTGAAAAGATTAATAAACCTAATAATTACCAAGGGTGAGCAAAGTAAATTTACCAAACTTGACAGAAAAACAGATTGAAAGATCTAAGTTATTGTGTTTAGGAAAAATGTATCTATTATTAAAATGATTCCTTAAAAAAAACTTCTTTCAGCGATAGAATAAGGAAATTAAAAACAATCTATCATATATGATTAGCAATGTAAAAATTTAACAAAAAATTATTAATATAGAGAGAGCAATGTATAAAAATAATACATTATGAAAAGGTAAAATTTACTCAAGAGTATTTAAGCTTAAAAATATCTATTAGATTACATCAGAAATGGAAAATATAGTAGAATCCTTTGACCATCTCAGTAAATTTTTAAAAATCCATTTATGATTTTTAAATACATGTCTTTGAGCAAACTTGGGATACATGCAACCTTCTACCTTTTAATGAAGGATTTCTACAAAAGCTGTGTATAATTGTGAAAACTTGGAAGCTTTCCTTCTGAGAGCAAGAATAATAATGTCCATTCTCACAACTTCTTTTTTTAAATATTTTATTTATTTATTTTTAGAGAGGGAAGGGAGGGAGAAAGAGAGAGAGAGAGAAACATCAATGTGCGGTTGCTGGAGGTCATGGCCTGCACCCAGGCATGTACCCTGACTGGGAATCGAACCTGCGACACTTTAGTTCACAGCCTGTGCTCAATCCACTGAGCTATGCCAGCCAGGGCTCATTCCCACAACTTCTGTTGAAAAACATACTCAAGGTTCTCATCAGTGTAGTTAGGCAAGAGAAAAAGAAATAAAAGTTGCAAACATTGGAAAGAAATAGTAAAAGTAGCATCTTCAGAGAAGATATCTTTGTATATACATTGGAAATTTAAAAAATAAGCTCTCGAGTAAGTGAATTTAGCAAGTTTCCCTTAAAAAAGATCAATATACAAAGTAATTTCCATGGCCACGTGCCAGGAGCACATTGAAACACTAGTGGAGGGAGAACTTGGAATGACAACAGTTCTCACATAATAATGGTGGGTGTGGATTAATTCCTTCTTGGAATAAATGTTTGCTAATATCCACCAGAGGCAAAAAATAGTATATCCTATGGCCCAGCAGTTTTATTCCTAGATGAAAATGCAAATGAAATATGTACATGCTTGTAACAACAAAAATACAAAAAGGTACAAGAATATCTATAGTAACATGATTTTTAATACTCTGGCTGTTACAACCACCAAAATGCCCAAGGCCAAGGAAGAGAAAGGAAGAAAAAAAAAAGGAAGAGAAAGAGGTCACAACAGAATTCTATAAAGCTAAGGAAATGCCCAACCCGGAATGACAGGAATCTCTCAACTACCACCTCGAACAACAGAAGCTGGACTCAAAAGTATATACACTATGGATATGTTCCCATTTATATTAGGAATAAACACAGGCAGAGTTCATGGATGCTGTTCCAAGTGAGGACTGTGGTAGCTTTGCTTACAAAAGGGCTGGTAGGAGGGTTCAGGGTCTGGGGAAAGTGCTTTGGAGCTAAAATCTCATGGTCCATTGATCTAGAGGCTGGCTGGCATGCCCAGTTTCTGAAAATCCTGAGTTTCTACTCTATTGTATGTGCATTTCACTGTATTTATATCATTCCAGATAATATTCAGGGTCTTTTTTAAAATTTCATTGCACAGAAAGTCAAAGACTGAACTCAAACTTCTTATTAGTACATTCTGAGTGGAAACCACATTTGCTTACCCGCACTTGGAACTGAACAACATGTAGGATAGTCTATTTTTACTGGACTCCTCTCAAAACTAGTGACATGCATGGAAAAGCACATTTGAAAGTTTTGAGCAGAGCTTTTTTTTTTGAGAAATAAAAAGCTTCTGGGGGCCTCACAGAGACACACAAAGTAGGAGAAGCGGTGAGGCAGACGTTGCCTGGAGAGCCAGTCTCTCACCGCCCACGGGCTCCTGTTGGGGGAGACTCGGCGCTTTGGTGGCAAGGAAACGCGGCCAGCGGACTGGACTGCATCTTCCCAGGGGGCAGGGGAGCAGCGGTACCTTACCTGCCCCACACCCTTTCAGTGTCTCCTTGACTTTCAGGTACAACAGACAGTAGTTTGTATATATTCATTCACGTATACGCCTGAAATCCGTACCCATTCGGCTAGACGGACAATGCAAATTGGGAGGATGGAGTTTTATTTTATTTTCAAATACTTAACTTGAAATATTTTTGAAAGGCGAATGATTAACATATCTAAAAGATATTTTCATAGAAGTTGAGGCAAGACCAGTATGTATCTGTCATCTTATCATAACCGAGGAGGCATCTGCGTTTAGGAAAGTCCTCCTCAAACACCGGAGGCAGCAGGCGGTGTGTGAGTGAGAGTGCACAGTGACACGGAGAGTGGAGAACCAGCCGTGCAGTCCAGAGGAGGCGGCACCACGGCACCATCAAACACACAGCTCAGACTTCCGGCCCAGATGGAGGTGTAGGTGGACACGCTGTGCCTCCTCACACAGCCCAAATAAGGGCAACAACAATTTAGAAACAAAAGGAAACTAACCAGAACCCACAGGAAACTGAATTATATGGAAGTCCAACAACCAAGGAGTTCAAGTAGACAAGTTCATCCAGACCGGTAGGAGGGGCAGAGTCAGGCAGCTGGGCGGAGAAGGGTTGCAGCAAAGTGGTGGCTGGGGGACCCTGGGTATGCAGGTGGCAGCTGGCAGACTTGGGTGCGGGGTGGCAACCAGCAGACCCAGCAAGGCTTGCCAGGCGGCTGACTGACCTGGGGGTCCCAGGTTCCCAGCGCAGGGAAATAAAGCCTCAAAACACCAATTGAAAACACCTGTGGGGGTTGAGGCGCAGGGAGAGACTCCCAGCCTCACAGGAGAGGTCGTTGGAAAGACCCACAGGATGCACAAGCCCATCCACACGGGAATCAGCACCAGAAGGGACCAGTTTGCTTGGGGGGAAGCTGCGAAAGGGACTGAAATCGGCAGAGAGCGGAGCAAGTGCCATTGTTCTCTCTCAGACCCTGCCCCCACATACAGCATCACAACCCAGTGACTGGATTGCCCTGCCCTGAGAACACCTAAGGCTCTGCAGCTCATACGTAACAGGCACGTCAAGACAAAAAAAAAAAAAAAAAAAAAAAAAAGGCATGGGGGCCGAACGGAAGAACACATCAAAGCTTCAGAGCAAATGCAAACTAAGTGACCAAGAGATAGCCAGCCTATCAGATGCACACTTCAAGGCACTACTTATCAGGATGCTCACAGAATTGGATGAATTTGGTCACAAATTAGATGAAAAAATGAAGGCTACACTAAGTTAAATAAAGGAAAATGCACAGGGAAACAATAGTGATGGGAAGGAAACTGGGTCTCAAATCAATGGAGTGGACCAGAAGAAAGAAAGAAACATCCAACCAGAAAAGAATGAAGAAACAAGAATTCAAAAACATGAGGAGAGGCTTAGGAACCTCCAGGACATCTTGAAACGTTTCCACATCCAAATTATAGGGGTACCAGAAGGAGAAGAAGAAGAGCAACAAGTGGAAAAGTTATTTGAACAAATAAAAGAAGAGAACTTCCCCAATCTGGCAAAGGAAATAGACTTCCAGGAAGTCCAGGAAGCTCAGAGAGTCCCAAAGAAGTTGGACCCAAGTTGGAACACACCAAGGCACATAATTACATTACCCAAGATTAAAGTGAAGAAGAGAATTCTAGAAGCAGCAAGAGATAAAGGGGCAATCACCTACAAAGGAGTTCCCATCAGACTGTCAGCTGATTTCTCAAAAGACACCTTACAGGCAAGAAGGGGCTGGAAAGAAGTATTCCAAGTCATGAAAGGCAAGGACCTATATCCCAGATTGTTCTATCCAGCAAAGCTTTCATTTAGAATGGAAGGGCAGATAACGTGCTTCTCAGATAAGGTCAAGTTAAAGGAGTTCATCATCACCAAGCCCTTATTATATGAAATGTTAAAGGGACTTATCTAAGAAAAAGAAGATAAAAACATGAACAGTAAAAGGACAGCAAAATTACAATCATTAACAACCACACCTAAAACAAAAGCAAAAACAAACAAGCAAACATCTAGAACAGGAACAGAACCACAGAAATGGAGATCACATGGAGGGTTAGCAACAGGGAGTGGGAGGAGGAGAGAGGGGGAAAAGGTACAGAGAGTAAGTAGCATAGATGGTAGGGAGAAAATAGACAGGGGGAGGGCAAGAATAGTATGGGAAATGTGGAAGCTAAAGAACTTATGACACATGGACATGAACTAAAGGGGGGGAATGTGGGTGGGAGAGGGTGAGCAGGGTGGAGGGGAATGAAGGGGGGAAATGGGACAACTGTAATAGAGTAATCAATAAAATGTATTAACACACACACACACACACACACTTCAGTGTAGTTTCTCCTCTGACCGCTGTCCATTGTGAGCTGGCGGCCGAGTCTTCTCTCTGTCTCCTCAGTCCAGGACATGGGGTGCCAGTCGGCCACCATCTGGAACAACGTGTCCCTGTGACAGAGGGAACATACACCCTGTCGTGCTTTGCTGGGAGCCGCCGTTCACGAGAGCGCTAGCATTCTCTGTTCTGACCTCTTCCCTGGCACTGTGCGCTTACTGGGTGCATGATCTTCACCCCCAGTGCTGCTTACTGTGGGCTGGTGTCATCCCAGCCTCTGGCAGAGTGGCCTGTGTACATCCACAACCCACGAACGCAGGGTTGTAGCTGTTGTACAGGTTGTAGCTCAGCAGCACGGCCCCGTCTCTCGTTTCTGTCTGAGTCAAGACCAGCTTGGTGACACTGCGGTAGCAAACACCCCAACCTCTCGCATCTGAGGTCGTGCCTTGCTCACACCTCAAGTCCACGCAGGTGAGCCGGAGTCTTGGGGCCGCCTCGTTCTCACCCTGGATTCCGGCTGAGGAAATGTCCCCGTCTGGAGACACTCTGTGATAGGGAGACAGTGGGAGGAGAATAGTAAATTGTCACCGGCTCTCATGGGAATTCCCAAGCACGTACTACAGTTGCTTTTTAAGATCGTGTCTAATTTCTAACTGGAGAAATGCCATTTCACCATATGCCTGGAAGGGAAAAGGATCCAGAATGTTGGTGAATAACCAAAGTGTCCACCATTGTTGGTCTTTCGGAAACAGGCGACCGAAAATACCGTATTCTTTGTCATCTGCCCGTGTGATCTTAGGTGGGAATGAATGTTTCACTGGTGCCACCTGAAGCTCTATAGCCAGGAAAAGGCAATGCACATGTTGTTACGTGAACTTGGGCACAGTCAGTCCATGGTACAGGCAAAGTAGTTGAACATCAAATAAACAAAACTTTATCAGTAACAAGCCGTACAATCATTAGCAGGTCACGTAATCTCTTAAAACTTCCACCATCTCATTTGTCATTCAGTTACCTTATTTAGATTGGAGGAACTAGCTATGCAATTCTCATTTGAAATTAACTGTCACATGTAATGTTGCGTTTTCCTGGGTGAAGCTTTTGGCAGTCACGGGCTTATATTTATAACGTAGCTGTTTTATAGGGCTAGATTATTAAAATATAGGCGTAAGGGAAAGAAAATAATCTTTTCGTAATATCAAGTCTCCAGCGAGGATTCTCACAGTATCTATGTATGTTTTAATTTACTGCGATGATTCGCTCACTGGCTCGACCGTAATTTATGGAGCTCCCCAGCATGAGACAGCGCACAGCTTCCATACTGATATTTCAGAACCAATTTGGTTTGCACGGCTCCTTGCTCTGATTCACCAGTGCCTGGCTGGATCGCATTTAATATATTATGAATACCACCCTTGCCATCGCCAGATTTTGTCCTGGACGTCAATTAATTTTCTAACGTCACCTGAAAGAACATGGCTGTGGCGTGTCAAGCAGGTGTTCTGCGGAAGGATCCCGATTTAGCTCCCCAAACCTTTCTGCCAAATGCCATCTACCTGCTCCTGTTTGCTTGGTGTGTTCCTGTCCCTGGATCAGGGCTCCTTGTCCCCGGGGTCTGAAAATGGTGCGGCATTTCTTGAGGGCAGGAAATGGCATGTTTCTTCCCATCATTGCAAAGAGCGAGTAAACCGTGCTATGGTTAGCGGACCCACTGCACACCACAGTGCACGGTGATGGACTGATGAGTGAGGAGGTGAAGTACACGGCGGCCAGGCGCAGCCCGGGCTTGGGTTCCGTCAGCCGCACTCGCTGCCGTCCGAAGGTCACGGCAGGGGAAATGGGTCTCGCCGCGGACATATTCTAAGGAACAGTTCTGAGAACCAAAAGCACTTCTTCCCTGTGTTACATTGTTTTGTTTTGTTTGGACCTAGGGATCGTGAGGGATGTTTTGTTTTGTCTTTTTGTCTGTCACTCAGATCTGAATGAGAGCATGAACCACGAGGTGATAGGTGAGACAGATGCACCGGAATGCGAAGGTGGACAGCTTTCTCCATGAGCTTGAATGCATTTATTATGCAAAGTTCCCTCTGCCTCTCTCTGTCTCTCTCTCTACATATACGTGTGTGTGTGTGTATGCACACACATGTATATGTTCCAGTGCTATCCCAGTGTGTATTTATTAGAACTCATAATTTGGTAAACTATCCAGGTTAGTCGGAAACAAATCCTTCATTCAACACATTGATTCGGTACCATAAAAATAACATAAAGGGGGACTTGATTAAGTGTTTCACTATTAGATTTTTTATGTCGACATCAACGATGGTGAAGAGAGGTGAGTAAATAATACTGTGTATTCAGAGAAATGTTACTTGTCACTGTAAGGCCGGGTTGATAAGGACATGTGTGGTGACTTCCTTGGGCTGTGTGCACATCGTGGGGCCGTTCGGACCATTTCGATAAGAGTGGTTCTTCATTTCACCCTTGAACTCTAGGAAGCCGTAGCAGCAGCCGTCAGCACGCTGTGCATTCACATCTGCTGCGATTGTCTTGTGATGGTTACATAGGCTTTGCTAAGTTCCTCTGTGTAGTGTCTTCGGTGCTCTGTGGTCAACTACTTTAGTGCTGTATACATTTAATTTTTATACGGCTTTCCCTGACTGTGGCAAACTAACAAGTGGGTGCAGTTACTCATTTTCAGAGAAAGCCCTCTATGTGTAAATCTAATCAAAAACAAATGAGTGTGTACTCTTTAAAGGGGTGCACAGTCCATTTTGATGTCTTTCTCCCGAAGTGCCTGGTCAGTTACTCCACTGATAAAGGAAGACATCAATATATGGGATTTGAACCTAGGCTTTTGGATGCGTGTATATAACCTAACAATATAGCATTTAATTTAAAAGAAATTAAAATGAAATCAAAGTATATCCTGTGAAACTTTTATAGGGTCGTCAAATCTTTAAAATTAGTTATTTAAAATGTATAGCAAAATTTCCAGATGACTAAAGGAAATGGATGTGTAAGATGACGTCATCGTCCATGCGCTTCAGCAAACATTGCTGCCTCTCATCTGTACGGGCATGGGAGAAAAGTGACCTTGAAATGCCCTTGGAGTTAGCTAGGGCTATCTGGCTTGTTCTGATGAAGGAAATGTGGGGATACACAGTGCTGGTTGTTTTCTAGAAGAAGCCTTTACGAACTGAGCCCCGTTGTTAGGTTTGCTTCGTCAGCCAGAGCCACCGATGGTGTTCTAGGTGGTGGAGACAGGGACGCCTCGTGTCACCGAACAGGACAATGGGGCAGAGTACCCTGTCACCCTGAGATGGATATGTGACATGAGCACGAGAAAACTCTTTGCTGTGGAAGCCTAGGTGATGTTTGTTATGTTGGGAAGACTTAGCCTATGCTGATGATACGAGGCCTGTCCGGAAAAAGTCCAGCCAATTTTAACATAAGGCGAACAGCTTGCACAGTGTCGATGTCACCTGGCAGCCAAGGAGAGTGGGCTGGAGTGTGCATGTGTGAACAATGACAACTTCACTGCACTGGTCAGTGGGGCCAGTGGACGCTGTTGAGTGAGCATGCGCACTGTGTGTCCATCACCTTCAACATGACTGAGCAAGTAGAACAATGAATCTGCATCAAATTTCACATTAAGCTTGAACATTCCTCCACAGAAACAATCTGGATGACTCAGAAGGCCACAGCTATGGCCAGCTGGTGATTGGCAGCTTCATCACCGCAGTGCGCCCACTCATGCATCACATCTCACGCAGAATTTTTTGGTGAAACATCAAATACCCAGCTAACTCAGCCCCCTACTGCTCATATTTGGCACCCTGCCACTTCTGGCTTTTGCCAAATTAAAATCACCTTTGAAAGGGAAGAGATTTCAGACCATCAATGAGATTCAGGAAAATGTGACAGGGCAGCTGATGGCCACTGGGAGAACTGTGTGAGGTCCCAAGGTGCCTCCTTTGGAGGGACCTGAGGACTCATTATCCTATGTACAATGTTTCTTGTATCTGTATCTTCTCCAATACATGCATCTATAATTTATATTACATGCCTGGATACTTGCTAGGCAGATCCAGTAGATATGGAGACTGTACGATTCCACCATACGGGAAAATAATACACTGGTGTTACAATTAATCTACTTTGAAAAGTAGCATTGCAAGACTTTTAGTTTGATCACCTCCTCTAAAAAACCATGGTAAATATTTGATATATATTCCAAATTTATCATTTAATGCATTCAGTAGAAAGCAGAAGAGCCATCTGGACACATTCTAGAACTTATATCCTTTATGCTTTAAAGCACAGGCAGCAAACACAAGGCCCGCGGGCCAAACCTGGCCCTCCACCTTGTTTTGTCCAGCCTGGCACCTTGTTTCTACCCGGCGGCAGCACCGAGCTCCTTGCCCCTCGTTAAGGAGTAGTTACATTTATACAGTCCTAAAATTACATCCGGCCCTCTGAAGGCAACCGCGAGGCTGATGTGGTCCCCGGGGGAAATGAGTTTGACTCCCCTGGTAAAGTAGTCCTGCAAATACTAATATTATGATTGGTTTTGTTTTTATTTTACAGATAAGAAAGGCAGGGCTAGCACAGGTTGAGTCACTCACCCAACACATCAATACGCGGCGAAGCAAAGCACCACGCTCCCACAGAAGTTCGTGGCGCTTCCCGTATACCTGGCACTCTCCCGAGCGGGGCTGGCATTACACAAGGAACTCCTCCCCTGTGCGCCATCATTCATGTCAGCTCCACAGACGTGCACGTACAGGTGGCTTGCTGTCATCCGGAGGTCTCAGTAAGCCCCCGGTGATTAAAACTGTCACAGGTGTCACATGTAGGCAATGCACAAAGACAGACACAAGAAAGGACACTGTCATTGTGTGCGTGTATTAAATGGACATGGTATCGATAACGAATTCCCTGTGTTTAATATTTCTAAATGTGAACAGAGAGTTATATATATCACCATTTGCTTATTTTATTATGGAATGGTGGCCAAACTCAGAGCTATAAAAAAAGATACTGCTTTTATTTAGAGCAAGTTGAACTCTATAGAGGGTGCCTCAGTTACTTCATATTATCTTCCTACATTTAAGAACGGCTTTAATCACTTTTAAAGCTGGGAATCTAGGCTGTAACCCTAAGTATCATCCTAGTACATATATATCTCTGACTTTTTTCTTTTAAAAACCTATTTATTCATTACTGATATAATAATTCAAGAGTTTATATACATAGACCACTGCAAATTCGTGGAGCATCGTCAGATGACCCATAGCAGTTGTTACTTTCTCTGTTTGTGGAGTTGGATCTCTTTCCTTCGGTGCCACCAGTGTCCCTTCAGCCTCGTCCGTCCTCTCACAGTGACGCCCCCCGGGCATGCACTTGGCGTCGCCGTGTGGTGAAGCAGCCTGTCACTGAGAGTCTCGTTTAATTTTTGTCATCTCGCTAGTGTGACTCCGCAGGTAGCAGTGAGGAAGAAATGACCCTTCTGTGGGCCAAAGTCAGGGCTTCATTGAAGGAGGTGACAAAGTGTCCGGGAGAGATCTGGAAGTTCATTGTCAGCCAAACAAATGCGTGGCGTTATGTCAGCTTGTCGGCTTGCTGTGTTGTGGGGACTCGGAGCAAGTGTCGCCCGAGGAAGGCTGACCGAGTTTGTCGCACAGGCCATGCGAGGTAGCACACACAGAATAACAAGATAAACGTCCCCAGGAGCCACTGAAGCATAGAGGCATGCCCCAACTCTTACAAAATCACGGGTGCTTCAGGGGGCAGTTTGTCAAACCTCCTGCTGGGTGGAGAATCCTCGGCTTGATACAATTTAGTGCCGATTATTTAATTTCTATTCCCAGTGGCAAGGAGCTCAGCGAGCCACGGAGCTCAACAGGATGAGTCTGAATGGCCAGAACTATAAGAGGGCCCGTGTTCATTTTGAAATTGTATTTATTTCTCACTTTTCTGCAAAAATAGCATGATGTGGCTGTGTACTAAAATATCGGCAGCTCTAACTTTCGTCCAGTAGTGTCCGTCTTCTTTTCTGTGCTAATGCACGTGTCCACTCCCTTCCCCATGGGGCAGCCAGAGGTGTTTGTGTAAACTCTCACGCCTCCCTGTGTATTTGTTCTAGCCAACTCCATCACCCCACTCTCTTCAACGAATCTTAGTTCTAAACCATTAACCCATCTTGTAGCCCTGTTGGAATCATCTTAATTTGTCAGCGGGATCCAGATCTAAACAGAGCCCAGTGCTATAAGTATGGATTCTTTCATGTTGAATAAAATTAAATAATTATCTTTATTCTAGATATAATACACACTAAGGATCCATTGACTTTTTGGTAACTATATTATATTATTCAGATACATTGAGTTGTATTAAAATATTAGATATTTTCCCCATAACCTGCTTGTAGATCAGGTCTTCTCTCTTTCTATCTCCCCCACCCCCCCCACAAACACACACAAACTTTTTTCTCCAGTAAATAGTGATCTTCACTTTGTTTTCGTATTCCCACCATTGTTGCGCTCTGTGAGCTCTTTCTGGACTCCGATTGCACCATGGACTAAAAAATGGTCTTTTCTGGTTTCTTATTAATTGGATGCTAACTAATCAGCATCATTAGCGTGGACTGTGGTTATTTTGGCAGAAGAGGGCAAACGGCAGAGCTTTGTCACACAGCATGCTTGGGTTTCCCTGGAATTTGAGAAAAGTTTCATATTGTAGCAGTGTGTGTGTGCCTCTTACACACTTGTTCTTGGTGCACCTAACATACCGTCCCGGGGTTTCTGTGTTTCTGCATATAACCCAATGCCTGTAGTGGTGCGCTCTGATTTAGATCTAATCTGGTAGCTGGATATTTTAGGCGATGGATAGTCTTGCTCTAGGCCATGGGTAAACTCACCCACCCAACACAGGTGTATTAGGATAGTTGTTAGCCTGGTGCTGTGTCCTACCCTCTTGTCCTGCGCCGGAGGCAACACCTGTGCATGGTGCCGCTCCAGCGTTGACTTGTGTTCTGGGTTCGGAGAGAAAGGTCAGGAGCCAAAGCATGGACGTCGGAGGGAAAGGCTGTGTCCTCCTCTTGGCTGGAGGCCCAGCCCTGGACGCGCCCGAAGGTCTGGTAGCATGCACCTGGCTTTTCGAGAATAACTCCTCTTGAGGTTCCTCTGTAACCAAGACCCCACCTTTGACTCCATCACTTGTTGTCCCCACAGGAAACACGGCCTGCTTCTGCAGATGCATAATGCCCAGAATAATCTACTGTGGCCCGAGGAAGCTATGAGGCCATTCTGACGTTAACAGGGTGGGGGTGGGGTCTTCCAGGGAAGAACATGCCAGATGGAGGGTGCAACTTGGGGCAGACACGTAAAATCTGCCACAATCCCTGTGTTTAAGAAGGAAGACAGCCAGCTCGAACCAATGCATGTTGATATCCGATCACTGATCATTCTTAAACACGGCCAGCATCCCTGCTATGTTTAAGGGAAGTTACTATTATTCCCAGTGATCTCTAAGCATGGACATGTGAGATTATTTAGATGAATGCCCAGAAAAGTCCAGGCTGTGAGATGGATGATGTTTGGGGATATTTGGCAGACAGACTCTATAATCAGTCCCCTGATAGTTTCACAGTCTTTCAGGGTCAGATACATGTGTTAGGGACCAGACAGGATCTCCTACCCATTCGGTGGGTGCACACCTCCTGTCTCGATCATTCACGTGCCCTGATGGCAGCCACTTCAATTTTCAGACAGGGTTACATTTCCCCCTCCAATTCCTTCAGTATATATCCCCCACTCACATCAGTGCCGACCTCTGGAGCTACACATAATGAGTCTTGCATCTCCCCCATTTGGCTTTTAAAGTATTGGAAGTGAAATAATTTATTGCTACCCTGGAGTCTCCTTTTCATAGGCCATGTACAGCTTGTTACTATTTCCATTCTACGGCTTCAGGTCTCCGCATTGTCCTGCTCAACACCTGTTGTCAGTTTTCAAGTTTGTTTCGCTCACACCTGCTACAGAGCGCTCTGCATGGGACCGGAATCAGCTAGAACGTTTCTCCTGACGGCTTGACTTGCGTGGAGGTTTCTTTCATCAAGGCACACGATACTATGAGCTCTTATTCCGTATCAATTTGTTTTCATTAATTCACATTTTATTTTTAGTAAGTACCGAACTGAAATGCTCTCTGTATATCCGAGCATTTTAACATTTTATATTTTTTTTCAGGAAGGATTATTCTCAATAATGTAACTAGCAATTCTACTTAAATGCCCTCAAGACCAATCTATCATACATATGCCAATTCGCCATATGATATTCCTTCTGATCCGATATTCTTATTTCTGTGAGACGTGTCCACCCGCGTTTCAGCTGGAGATGCATTCCAAATCGTGTGGTCAGAGCAACCACAGATACAACGCCAACAGGCCCTGAGTTTCTCGCCTTGATCGTTTTTTTTTCATTCCTGATATCTTACTGCCGTTAAAATGCGTACTTCTATTTTGAAATTCTCAGATGACATGCAAGGTATTTACCATCAAGAACGTCTCCTAGGAGAAAGTACATCTGTTCAACCATCTTTAAAACAATGCTTGAACTTCGCAGCGTTTTTACATTCCAAGCCAGCTCTGATGATAACATCCTAGGATGTGCAAGCCCTTCCCAGGAGGGCGCAGAGCTGTAGAGGAATCTAGTTCATTCAACTTGTAAGAAACCGATTTTTTGTTAAAGAGAAATACATCTGTAACGTGCGTCTTTTAAAAAAAATGTTCTTTGTTCCGTTTCCATCCTCACGTCACCCCATGCTCCTTTAAAGACTCAAAGACAGATTTGAAACAAAACAAAACATCCTTAAACATATATTTCCTTTAATGAACTATACCACGTGGAACAGTGTTATACCCTTACATAACGCGGCAGTTAGAACTCGGCCTCGCTGCAGCAAGAAAGTCCAGGCACGTCTGATAATACTCAGAGAGAATGATACAGACATTTGAGAAACAGATTTTCACAAGGAGCACCTTGGGAGAGAATCGAAGAAGAAAGGATGCAGGTCGATACGATCACACGTTTTTCTGGAATCGTGGCACCCCCAGGAAGAAGGCCTGTAAAACCTGCAGCTGCCTGTGTCTTGTTCATCATCGCGGTACCCAGGTATCGCGGACCTGTTCACGCATTTTTAAGTAGTGCTGTTTGCCGGGCAAATCGCCCTCATACTTGTCATCCTTTCCTCCCAGTATCAGATGACGGATGGACCCAAATCTGTAGGTTTTTTGGCATCAGGGACGGTGCCCATGTCTCTGCAGCCACACCTAATTTGCTAAGCCCCGTATCAAAAAGTAAATGTCTCCTGCAAGCCCACAGGCCGAGGAAGCCATTCCACACTGGTCCTGCGGTCAGCGCGCTGTGCCCTCTCTGGGCAGAGAATAAACACGAACACTGTGATGTCTCACTTCGTGTTCTGTGTATTTGATGCCAGGGAAACTCTAAATCCATCCTGGGTCTAAAATTATCTCAAGATGAGAGGAATGCATTTTTTGGAAGCAGGCAGAAGGCTCCAGGAGACTTTGGCAAGGCTCGCAAACAGTAGCTGTTATGGAGAAATAGCCACCGAGCAGGCTGAGGAGAGAACAGGAGGAAGGCTGGACCCCAGGGAAGCTCCCAGTGGGTCTGGGGCGGGGGGGGGGGGGGGGGGGCAGATGCTCACAGCTGGTACCGATGCCGGTGGGGCACAGGTGGGCTCGCCGAGGTCTGGTGCAAGGAAGGGGCGTTGATGGGAAGTGGAGACCACGAGCTTCTGGGGGAGGGAGGCTGCCAGCAGCAGCCAGGTGGGGGCGCTAGCCAGGCTGCGCAACTCCCCTCCCGGTGGGGGACTGTGAGCTTCCAGAACAGCAGGGAAAACGGTAGAAAGGGAAACTGGCTACTTAACCCTTTGTCACATGTGGAAAGTATCTTCTTCCATATTAAAAATACTGCATTTATACTTGAATGAAGTAGAATTTTTTTTCAAAAAGCAGAAGGAATGTGGCTAGATTTTCATGTAAGAAAGAATGTACTTGGATCAGAGAAGACCAGCTTCCAGTCATCAGCAATACTCACTTTAAGAATTAAAAAAAATATTTTTGTAATTGATTTTTAGAGAGCGAGAGAGAGCCAGTCAGAAACATCAATTTATCCACTTATTGATGCATTCATTGGTTGCTTCTTGTATGTGCCCTGCCCAAGGATCGAACCCGCAACCTTGGCATATCAGGACGATGCTCTACCCAACTGAGCTACTTGGTCAGGGCTCAGGATCTCTCACTTTAATGATCATTTCTTCTTTTCTTTGTTTTGACTTTTATTTTGGCCTATTCTCCCCCATTTTGAGACAAAGGTAGCTACCAATAGCATCGGAAGCTTGTCCCATGAGCTGAGCCTGAGACAGAAAAATTTCCGTCCAATGCTACATCAGAAGTAATGGATTGGAACCCGACAGCTCTGGCCAGGGTATGCACACCGCCCTGAACTAATTGCTGCCCTCAGAGCAGCTGGGGCTGGGGAGGGACACTCTGGCCTGCCCAGCCAGTCGAGGCATTTGCTCCTCCTCTTCCTTGGCTCAGCCTTTGTGGTGGCTCATGTAACATTTGGGGATTATTATGAACTTCATTGATCCTCCAGGGTTAAGAGAGGAGAAAATGGAGATCTAACAGGGACATCCAGATGCCTGTTTGCAAACAAAATCTCTAGTTCTGTTTATTATAACATCGGGTCTGCGTCAGGACTTGACCTCGCTTGTGTTCACTGGAGAAAAACAAAAACAAAAAAGGCGTAGAGTGAAGTGTCCCCATGACGTCTGCCTGGTGATTAGATTCCACTCCTTTCGGGGTCAAGGATGGCTCTGGGAGGCCTGGTGGCTAAACTTCGGTTATTGCTTCTGAAAGGTAAATTTCTTCCCTGGAAATTCCCCTGAAACTCCTACACATCTCTAGAACACAAACAAGCAACATATTTAAAAAAAAAAACAAAACACTTTTAATTTGGCCAACCACTAAGGGAACCGAAAGCAATCACGATGGAAGTGCCTGAGCCCTTGATATGTTTATCTAGGTGGGGGCGTCCAACCTTTTGGCGTCTCTGGGCCACACTGGAAAAAGAAGAGCTGTCTTGGGCCACACATTAAGTCCGTTGCAACATGTAATCACAAGAAAATCTCATGTGTTTTCAGCAAATTCACGATTTTGTGTCGGGCCGCATTCATAGCCATCCTGAGCCACACATGGCCCGTGAGCTCCAGGTTGGACACCCCTGATTCTGGGGCTTCCTCAGTGTCAGTCCCGAGAGGGGTGCCTCTCTGTTGGACTTGTGGTTCAGGAAACTGTTACTGCAACTTGACTGCGAAATGCAAATGCACGTGTCCACGGTTTTGGAGGAAAGATGCACAGTGTCGTTCCAGGACCCTATTAAAGCTCATAGGAGATATCCAGAGAGTTGCCAAATCTCACAATAGCCAGACAGCTATCTGTTGCCGGGTGGACACTTTGACAGTTTGATTTACAGCATGCAAGAAGGCTGAGTCCCTATGCCTGGGCTGGTGACAGGCCTGACTCACGACAGCACATGACGGCAGAGGGCAGGGTGCCGTTGGTAGGCAAGTGGAATCATCGTGGTCTTGGAAGGAGAGAGTCTGCTCTTTAGGGAAGTGTGCCTGGCCCTTGGAAGCCAGAGTTGGGGCACTGGACCAGGGATAGATGGCGATTTCTCCTTCACACTGTTAGGATCTGTATCACTTCAGAATTTCAGTTAGAGCCCTGGCCAGTGTTGGGCTTGGGTTGGCGGGAGTGTCATCCCACAGTGAAAGGGTTGCGGGTTCCATTCAAGATCAGGGCACGTGCCTGGGTTGTGGGTTCGATCCCCGGTCCCGGTGCATAAGATCCCCAGTCCAGGCATGAATGGGAGGCCACCATCTGATGCTTCTCTCTTGCATCAATGTCTGCCTCTCTCTCTCTCTCGTTCTCCCCACCCCTTTCTCTCTCTCTAAAATTCATGGAAAAAAAAATGCCCTTGAGTGAGAATTAAAACAAAGATCTCATTTAGAGAAAGGCACAGAAAAGCTGCCGCCATAGGACCTGGAACACGAGGCTCCTCTACATGTCCTTGGCCACTGTCTGTCAGCCACCGGCCACTGGACGTATGATGTTTGGACAGAGAACTTGTGACAGACGCAGAGGCACTGGTTCTGTGAGCTGAACGTGTGCTGCAGAACAGCTGAGTGGAAACAACAAGTACAGTTTCTGAAGAGCTTGGATTATGAAACAAGGAAGAAACAAAGTGGTGGATGAAGGAAAATCAGAGGCTGAAAAATTTTCAATCTTTTCCTAAGAAGAGAAGACAATCAGGGTAACGAACCAGGAATATATAAAAACCCCACCATACAACCTAAATACTCAGTAGGATTGTAAAACCATAGGTTGAACAGTGTCGTTTTTTAACTGAAGTCACTTTAAGTGACTTCATCTATTTCATATGTTGAATAATGTCAGACGAGGTGAAGTATGCAGAAAAATATTTGTAAACTGTGAAATGCTACACAGACAGTTGCTGCATTTATTTACTTATTTTTTGATTGCTGTACATACGGGTGTTATTTCTGGGTGTAAGTGAACCTGTTTGTGAACTAAGTGCACATCATTTCGGCGTCAGAGGTTTTCCTTCGGAAACGAGATACATCGCGGCTGCTCATATGTTGCTGTTTCGTGATGTACGCGATGTGGTTGCCTGAATTGATTCTGGAGAACTAGCACATAAATAATAAAAATCCTTGTTTTGGTTTTTAAATTACATATGGAAAGGAAGCATGAAAAGGAAATATAAATAATTCGCAAAGTTCCAAGTAACCTTGTAAACATAGTTCAGCGCATTGTTTTTACCCGAAGAAGCAACCAGAGAGCTATTTTTAATTATTTATGCTGGCCATCTGTTCCCCGCATAGCATATCTTCTAGAACAGACAAATCTCCTGGCCTTCAGACTTCAGCTACGACGACTTCTAGATGAGCAGCTGTTTTCTTATCAAAAATCCATACTGAAGCTGTTTATCCTAAATTGGCGAATTTCATTAGTATCTCCAGGGCTCTCGCTGAATTAATCTGTTTAAAACAGCAGTCTCCTTAAAAACAGGTGCTTAAGTGGCTTATCCCAATTCTATCATTTTAACAATAGTACTTAGAAAAAGAACACTCCACATTTTCTGCTAAAACAAAATAATACGATTCCTTTCATTTACCGCTACTTTCTGTTATGAAACCAACCCGCAGTTGTCCACCTGTGGTGATCCTTTGGCCTCAGTCTAAGAGTCCCCTCAGTCTCAAATGTTTTTAGTGGCACTAACATTTCTACGGTAGTTTAATTGTTGTAATTTTTGAAACAACGCCACGTTTTGATACAGACGCTTTCCGATCGCTCTGTCCATGTCATAGGGCTGCTGTAAGAGACTGCCACAAACTCGGTGGCTTCACACAGCAGGAAGGGAGAAAACGGAGGTGCTGGCGGGACCACACCCCCTCTGGATGCTCCAGGGGAGAGACCACCCTTGCTGTCCCCAGCTTCCAGCTGCCGCCAGCCTTTCTTGACTGAAGACCGCATCCCTCCACTCTCTGGCTGCCTTGTCACCTCCCGCCTCCTCTTCTAGGTGGGGTCTCCTTCGGCCTCTTTGTTCTAAGGTCCCTGAAGGTGGCCTTCAGAGCCTATTGCAATCAACCAGGTTAATCATGCCACGTTGTCAAAGAGACAATTGCTACAGAGAAATGTAAAAGGCAAGGAAGATGTTAAGACCACCAGACTGGGAGAGATGGACCTCAATGCTGCTTTAACAAAAGATGGGAGAAATCTTAACCCCTGGACTGAGCCAGAGGAAAAGTAGCAGAGGGCAAATCGGGGGGTGAGGAGGGCAGTTAGCTTGATTAGGTCATCTGTCTTTGCTAATTGGTGATTAGTTAGGCCAGCACCTTCCCACGGAGGATGAGAGATCGCAGCTCTATCTTTCTTGACGGTTGTATTTCAAAGGGACGGCTCCCGGGTCCTTGAGAAAAGACATTCCTGGGCTGTAAAGCTGTCCAGATGCCGGGATGAGATTTACATCTGGATGGGGCAGAGAGAGAATTTACAATTGCAAGTTTCCTACAGTAAATGCTTTAAGTAAAAAGAGGTCAGGGCCTGTCTTAGTCCATTTGGGTTGCTATAGCAAAAATAGCATCACTGGTGTGGCTTAGAAATGATCAAAGTTTATTTCTCACAGTTGCGGAGGGTGAGAAGTTCAAGTTCAGGCACCGGCAGATTTGGTGTCCATGGGTCCGAAAATGAGGGACTGCTTCCGCACTCTTAGGTATCTGTTCTACGAGCCGTCCCACCCCTGGTACCATCACCTTTGGGGTAGGATTCCAACACAGGGATTTGGGGGTGGTCCCTTCAGACCCTGTCAGGGGCCTCTATCCCAGAAGAAACCTGTCTAAAGTTTAGTTCAGCTGAAGCAGATGTGAAGGTCAGCATCAAGACGTTAATCTAATCATGTCTGCAAAGATGTGTTTTTGAATGAAGATAGCATTTACGGTGCCAGGGAGCAGTAGCGTGTGGGTGTGTTTTTGGAAGGGACTGGGGACAGTGCTTGTAAGGGAAACAGAATGAATGACCCGTGGACACACCACCAAGAACCACTCATGGTTCCTAAGCTTTTGGCCTCACAGCCCCGATGATTTCATCACGCACCTTCATGGAAAGCTGTGGCCTTCGTTATGGTACTTCAGGTCACAGAGTGTTTTAGGGATTTGGGTCGGCGGAAAGAGTAGGTTCAACAAATGTATTTGAAACTTTTAAATAAATACCTTTTAAAATGACATTTCTTTCATTTGTAGACCAGACATTTTCTGTTATACTCATTGGACATAATCAATTCATATGTGTTTTGTGCAACTATATTTTTAGGTCTAGACCTTTGAGTATCGTACTTTGATATACATTCGGGACAGCGAGAAAAATTTGGGGGAGACCGTTATGTGTATGTTATTTCTAGTCATTTGTGTCTTTGTTCTTTCTGTCATCATAACCTCTCGGAATCCGGGGACTGGAGCGTGGCTCCATCTCTGTCGACTTTCTACCGAAGAAAATTGGCAAGTCAGGTGATAGCTCAGAGATTCAGTGCTTTCTCCTGGACGTTGTGGATTTGTGATGATGAAGAAAAATATAAAAGGGTTTAGCGGCATTTTCCTCTCTTCCTCCTGCTAGCCCTCAGGGGTCAGCTCGGAACTCTGGAGATTGTGAGTGAACCAAGCACGAGACTGTGCTGACACAGAGGATGTGGCAGGGTGGGGACCCACAAACACGAGGAGGGACTCAGCCCCGGGTCCTGTAGTCTTGTTGTTCCACTGACTTGTTTTTCTCTCTTTTTTGTCGCCTTATACACGGCACGAACTGCTAGGTGTGCTCATTCAGATTGAAATGAGTAAAAGTCAATTTTTCAAGCCCACTATTCTGCTTTAAAGAGCAGAGCGCTGTGTCCCGGGTACAGTCAGTACCCTCCCAGCGCTGGAGGGCGGTGCGGGCACATGGCCCTGCGAGGCCTGGCGCCGCCGCGGTCTCCGCACCGAGCCCCCTCCTGCAGCGGAGAAAGCAGAAATTCAATTTAACAAGATCACAAACTAATATCAGGTAAGGTATCTATCCTGAGTCGTTCTCACTGCCGATCTATCTTTCTAGAAAGATGATTCACTTTATACGCCAGGCAGACATGATCTTGTTTTCATTGAGCCATTCCACGGGGAATGTTTAATTAGATTGATGAAAAGTCAGGGTTCTTTTTAATAATTTAGAATAAGGAAATAGATTATTAATAAGGGCTGCTCTTCGTCCGGGGCAGGCTGGGTTGAGGCGAGTAGACGAAAAGGAATATCAGGACGTGGGCTGCCTAATCGCTGTTCGGAAACCTGGGAATATCACATTTAAGATTACAAACAGTCTCCGGGAGTCCTCGATATAATTATGTTTTCTTTATTATTTTGCAAGGGTGTTAATTGCCTACTAGCAATTAACTTCCCATGTGACTGTCAAGAAATGTAATCAATAGGAAAGAGCGGAGGGACCAAGCTGTCATGGCTTCTGTGACCAAGATCCTCTTCGCACCCCTGACAAGGTGTTGCCGTTTTAATAAAATGAGCAGGTGCACATGCAGGGGGTCACTCGGAAAGCCACCAGCGAAATCAGCTCATCTCGAGGCTCCGAGATGACAACGTGGCCAATCAGAACTTTGAAATGTAATTGCCTCATTTTCCAACTTAAATACATTATGCGCCTCCTGCTAGTGTCGCACCTGGCAAATCCACTTATTAAAGTTAGGAAGGGAGGACTTTGCCGAGACAGCTTCGGTATTATGCTGATATCCGAATAGAAGGAGGGAGAAAGGTGGGCATGATCTAATTCTACTGATGTCTGCTCAGGTCACGGTGTATCATTATTCCTGGGGAGCTGATAACCAAATTTCGTGCGTGGAAATATTTCAGGTCATTTTGTGCAAAGTAAAGTCTACTGAATTTCAATGCATTTCCTCTCTCTTAGCTCTTACAGTTCTCTTGCGTTTTCTTATCACTCAGATACTGTGTTATCATTTAACCTATCAAATGTAATATTTCTTTTTTAGCAATTTTCTTTCTGCTTCATCGTGCTTTCCTAAACATTTACAGATACTCCATGAGCAATGGGTAGGGGCTGTAAGAAAAATGAAATTCAGTCTCTATCACTGTGCTGGCAGATCACTGGCATTCTGAGACATGATTAGTCTTCATCAGCAAGCAAGGAGGATGCAGAATCAGTGGTCAGATTTTTTGGCATCAATATTGTAACCTAATTCCTTAGATCTATTTCCACTCTTTCCTGGATGCCATAAATAATGATAAAACATTGAATGTTCGGTTGACAAAAATGTATACTTGCAAAGTGTGGTGTTACAACTAGCTTATAGGAAAGGCGATTCCACCGAATAACTGTCTTTAGGATCCAGATGGTTACAACACTGACAGTTGCAATGACGATGACCACTGGAATTGAGAAAGAAGATAAACACCTATTCCGAATTCCCACAATGACCCACTGGGCAAGCAGCATAGCTGAGAAATAGATTGTTGGTTTAAGCAGCTCAGATTTTGGGAATGGTTTGTTATAGCAGCAAAATGTAGACTCTCTAGACAATTACAAGGCATTTAAGAGATAGATGATAAATAGATAGATAGGTGATAGGTTGATGGTAAATAAATACATAGATTTCTGTTTATGTTTTTAGTGTCCTATGAAAGTAATCTTTTTTACATTTCCCAATGTACAGTATAATCTAAGAAAACTATACTTTGTAATATATGGAGAGTTCTTTCTTAACTACTTTGACTACATTTGTACAGAGAAGCAACATTTCTGGTGAAGGTCTAATGTTTCCATGGGTTCCAATAAAATAAACATTCCTTGAAATTGAGTCTAGCTTTTTTTTGGTGGTTTACTTGTTTTAGGATGAGTTAAGTAATGGATCGTGAACAACTGAAGTCCATTGGAACATAAAAATAAGTGTATTTTCATTTTAGTTCTTTGTGTTCTACCCCAGCATATGAAAGATGGCAAGATATTTTTAAGTAATATATTTCTGGTAAATCACTATCATAATGTTCTCACGAGAGTTAAGCATCGTTGTATCGAACATTTATTTGGGAGCTTGAAATATTGGTTCCATTGTAGATCAATCCCTCTGATAACAATTTCACTAGCTTTGCAATTTGCTATTTCAATTTAATATTGCCAGTGGTGTTAGACCTGCCATTACTTTTATTGCTTAGATTAGTATTGAAAATATTGTTGTGAGAAAGAAGTAATATCGCCATGATTTTATTATTCAGCCACTTCTCTTCTGCACAATGCCGGGTCCCTCCAAGAGCACCAGCCTCTCAGACCACTCCGTGTCATTTGTATCTTTTATGACCGGCTCTCAGACTTCTCCTCGAAGAATAGTAATGGTGATGTTCAGCGCTATGGCCCTAGCAGCTCACCACTGTAGCAAATCAAATAAATACGATGCTCCAATTTTGAAACTTGGCAGCGCATTTTAGGAAAAACAATCAAATGATAACTGTCTCAATTTTGTTTCTATGCCCCATGAAATTCCAAGATAATCGATGACGAATGGAAGAGGGGGAAGATTACTGAAAGCATGAAGCAACTGTTAAGCTCAAACTAACATGGTATTTTTTTTCTCTTTATTGTGTTGAGATGATTTGAAAATTAAATTATTACATGTTAAATTCTTGGGGAATGAACGCCACACATCCCCTTGCCTTCTAATAAGTGGCACACCATCTTTGCCTGCTATAAGCACACAGAACATGGGCCCTCTTGTTATTATTACAGTATTATAATATTTCAGTTTGTTATTCCATATAAAACTATAGAGCCCTTTTAGGCATTAGCTTCACATTATGTACATTGGCTGCTTTAGTGTATACACTTCGAATGTTGCAGTTTGTAGGTATAGTCATCCTAGAGCAGTAGTTCTGAAAGGGGAGTCAGTGGAAACTTGGGGTTCCTGAGATATGTCAGGAGGCCCGGAAGATAAGCCTCTCGCTGGGATGCACTGAGGTGTCAACCTTCTTTCTTCACTTTCGTTCTCTTATGAGGGCACGGTGCAGAAGTCGAGAAACCACGTGGTGTGTGGCATCACAGCAAACTGAACTCGGAAGCAGATACGCAGATCTGGCTGTTTTCTCTCCAGCTAGACAGGAAAGGGGCCAGCAAAAATGCGGACCGACGGCAGTCTGTCCCCCAATGTTCTTGTGTTAGAAAACGTACGTGTTTTCAGAAAAACAGGTGGCTGATGTGAGAAGGGTTGATTATTATTATTTTACGTGGGCGAATGAATAGCTATTTAATTTAATAGGGTGAACACTTAGGGTCTACCCCAAAGAAACGTAAGCTCCTTGGGGTCCTCATAATTCCTGAGACTGTGTAGGGCCCTCATGGTGAGAAGTTGGGAAACAATTGTTCCCACGGTTTCTTTTTCACCCTCAGTTACAATAATGAGCATTCACTGTACTCGACGTAAGCTCTGTGAGAATAACTTAAGATAACCTTTAGCATTGTTTTTAATTCAAGTACAACTTTGCCAATTCGAACATTGAAATGGTGGTTTTCTTCGTATAGTTTTAAAAGTTGTCCTGTTTGGGAATATTTTCTAATAGTGAACTAATATGTGACCGAGTACTGTCTTAATAATCATTATATATTTTACATATGTCTATGACACTTAAAGTTACAACATAGTATAAAAGACAAATTATGGGTCAAAAAATTATTCCAATTGAATTTTTCCTATTTTATTTTTTCAATTACAGTTGGCATTAAAGATTATATGAGTTTCAGGAATACAGCAGAGTGATCAGACATCTACATAATTTATGAAAATTATGAGTTTGAGTACTAATTAAATTTTTTTAGACTTGTGTGAGTACGAAATCACTAAACTTCTTGGACCTCAATGAAAGTGGAGGGTAGTGTCAGGCACGTTTGTCTGTTTGAAGAGAAAGGTGTGTTGTGTACATGGTACTGGCTGTATGGGCTAGGAAGTAAAGTCTCCTCTGACCCCCATGACTGCAGCCTGGACACCTGTCTGGTGGCTGATGCATGCTTTCAAACGAGGTTGATCTTGAAGGCAAGTCTTGCTTATGTGTTCAGCAGTTCTTCTCTAGATATTATCACAAGGCTTCAGACGTGGAGAAATTTACTCAGCATCTCTAAGGCATGGCTATTATTTTAATATAATGAGCATAGCAGCAACAACTACTGTGCAGAATTTAGGGTTAAGTAGCTGGAAGAGTGCTTGATACTTAAAAAAATACCGAATGCAGTTTTTGCTACTGCAGTCATGAATATGTGGTTTGCGATTTGCTTGTAAGCAGTGATCACGTGTTCCTGCAGCAGGGTCTGATTCATTATCAGCACTCTCAAGCTTACGTGCAGAGCAATTTCACTGCCCGGAACCCATCTGCCAGGTTCACATCCATAAGTTCACATGTCTACATTTTCATCTTGCTGGGTTACTTTCCATCCAAATTCCCTTTTTCCATAGTAATACGAAGACTTAGAACTGTAACACAGATTTCATTTCAACAGTTTCCCCACGTGAGCCATTTGTAGCTTCCTATTTTATATGATTAAACTCAATTCTGCTTTTCCAAGTTAAATATTATATATACACACACACATATATATACATATATATATTTACATTTACAATAGCTTCAACCATTCCTTTCTGTATCTTGTCAATTGGTTCAACCATTTAAGAAATATATACTTAATTCATAGCATGTGTAATGTGCTGTCTTAGGCTTTTGGAAGGGGAAAATACAAAGAAAAACGTAACATTGTCCCGACCCTCAAGAAACACAAAACGGTCTTCCCTTTTGTATTTCCAGGAGCCTATTATTGTCCTCATCTTCCTCTAGTTGGCTCTGTGTAATGTTCCTGTCATGTGAATTAGTTTCACATCAAATCTTAATAAAACAAGCCCATCCTCCCGCACCGTTATTATGAGATTGGTTGTGATAATGTTTGTGGAACGTCTAGCAAACAAAAGCACCTTTTAGATAGGGGAGATGATAATTTTATTTTCCTGCCAACTCTCGAAAGAGTTTATGCGAATTATGTCAGAGCCGTGCTGTTTTCTAGACGTGCTTTATTCTGGGCTCTAATTAATAAATGCGTCACTTTGAACAATTGGCTGCATCTTTCGAAGGCATGCTTTCTCATTAGAAAAATGCAGAGTACGATAATAGTACACATCTCCTAGGGCTGTGTGAGCGGTAAATGAGAGAATCCAGGCAAAGTGCTCAGCATAGCCCACCCAGAAACACTGAATACATTATTAAAAAATAATAGCTAGCATTTATTTATTACTAATTATGTACAAATTATTTTATTCTGTTTTCCTGGTGATTACCTAATCTACAGAGAAAGCCTAGGAAAGTAGTACTATTATAACTCTAATAATGAGTTTTATTGTAGTTTTAACACTTAACTAGCTCAGTGATCGGCCCGCAGTAGACACTCAATAAATATTGGCTGTGCTCTTGTGAACTCCAGACCATAATTACCTTTGAGGCCCCAATTAGCTCTGTATCAGTCAGCATTTCTGCAAGGATAGCATCTGACTGCGGTGGAGAAGGAGTATATTTAAAGACGTCGGATGGGGAAGGTCACAGCATGAGCAGAGGCCATGCCAGGAACAACCCCTAAATCACAGGCAAGCACCGCGTCTCAAGGACGTGCGAGAGCCCGTGAATCTGCAGCGGGCACACCTGAGCCCTCGGTGCATCTCCCTGAAGTCATCGCCTTCAATAACGTCATTGGATCATTTACCTGATGCGCTCCCTGAGGTGTGCAATGAGGGAGAGCTGAAGGAGAGACTGTCCAGGTGTGCTCGGGACACCTGGACTCTCGGAAGCTTCCCTCAGGCATCAGGGGCTTCCCTTGACCTTTCAGGAGATTCATGAGCTCAGGTGCCAGCCGGCAGCCAGGATACCTGCCACTCGTGTCTCCCCAAGGCTTTTCAGTGGGATGTCATGAACGAAAGAAGTCGAGTGGCCTGGTAACGTGATCTACATTCCTGCGAAATACACCGTAGCACGGCCACTGAGAAGTGGTTTAACCCGAGAGTGGCATTGGAATGTTCGAGTCTCTTGACTGATAGATGGCTGACTGATTGATTTTAGAGAGAGGAGAATGGGAAGAGAGAGAGACATCAATTTGTTGCCCCAGCTATGTTTGCATTCATTGGTCGATTCTTGTATGTGCCCTGACCGGGACCGAACCCGCAACCTTGGCATAGCTGACATATGAAAGAAAACCATTTGCAGTAGTCTTTGTTTGCCATGATAGAGGAAGCCATTTGTGTCGCGCAGGAAGCTTTATTCCTCGTGCTGGGAGCCCACGTCGGCAACAGCCCTTTACTTGAAGTCACTCCGTGACTAAGCTACGACTGGCATGGTGAGTTCATCAGAGATGGGATATGAGTACTATCTTCATAATTTTTGGTGTTCCATGGACCGCTAATGCCTGCAACCGTGGCAAGCCTAAAAAACAAGCAGTCTCACTTTGGATTCAGTCTTTGGGTTGCAAGGGGAAGCTTCATGTTACCCTTCTTACTTTAATAGATCATAGTTTATGATAGGTTAGGGAGCCAATCATCTTCTAATTCATTAGACTGGGCCTTGGACAATAAATATGGCATGGGTTAGGGTCTCAGTAGACCTAAGTTGAGGGAGATTCAGAGAAAACCCAATTTTCTCTTATTTCTATACCATCACACTGTGATTAATGGAATATTCTGGCATTCACCAGCCCTGGCAATTCATTTACAATGCAAAAGAAGGATTTCCCCTACTTAAGCTTTGATACAGGCCTTCTGCGTCCTTGAAATGATTCACAATGTGGTAGGATAATGTTCTTCCTCAGGATGACTCAAGTCAAGCGTTTGTTGCCAGACTATATATTTTTTGAACTGTACAAGCTAAATAGGACGTCAGGGTATGGCTTCTCTGCATAAGTCCCTAGGACCGTGATCTGGTTAATACACTAAAATTTCTTCAGCTCAGACCATCTGAGGAGCTCACTGGGCCTGTTGCATATTGGGTTACACGTGTCCACTGTGCCCCTGATGGTCAGTGGCTGCTACTCGCCCCAGGCGCGGAGCGGTAATTGCATCCTCACGGCAATCAGAGAGTCCGCCCGACTTCACGCAGAGTGCACCCCGACGGGCGCCCCCAGTCTGCGGAAAACAGCCGGCCGTGCTCATCAGAGACGCTGGCAGGCGCTCTTTGTACCCAAGCATTTCATGTTCTTTCTCCAACAAAAGTGAGCCAGTTCTTCAAAGCATGCTGAAAAATCAGCCTTCCCTTAGAACATGTTCAATAAACCCCCCTTGGGCATGGCAGGAGATGGGAGTGAGGTGTGGTAAACACTGGCTTCTCCATGAAGGTCATGCTTTTGATTAAGACCGTCACAGTGACAGAAAGCATGGCAGGGCTCAGGAGGTTCTATCCCTGGAGGGCGGGGGAAGGAAGCATGATTAATGCTTCCCATTACTCTGAGTCAATCCCAGTCTTCCCATTCTCTGTGTCTTCTGGTTCCCAGGTCCCCCCCACGTCTTCCCGATTTGCATTTTATTTCTAACTGGAGCAACATCTGGCAGGAGTTTAAATTCAAACGTGGAATCAGTTTGTTTTGAAGCCCTTCAGCTGGGAGTGATAGATGATTCCTTTAGCTCAGTCTGTGGAAGTTTCTAGCGTGTATTCGGTGCTTTGAGAAGGAAGCGTGGGAATTTCGGCTCCTAAGCCATCTCTATGTGTGGTAAGCCGCTCACCCTCAGCCTTTCACGTTCTTTATTCAGTTGGGTGTAGGCACGGTCCCCGGATGCCATTTCTGCAAGCAGCTCTTCCTTCTAGATGAGCACAGGTGGTACTTCTGCTAAGTTCCACCCGTAACACTGCATGCACTTCAAAAGCTTTGTTTTCCCCCACTCATCCAAGAAACCAACAAGTTGTCCACAGAGACTATTGTCAACCATTCCCAGTAGCAGTACCTCTGTCAGCCCAGGTCTTTTCCTGCCGAGCATGAGCAACAGGCTCCCTCTGACCTCACCTATCCTCATAAGAAATCCATGTAACAATATTCGCTAACACGCAGCAGCGCCAGGAAAGCCGGAGAAGCATACTCTTCTGGTACATAGGCAGGGCAAAGTATGTTAAAAACATGCATAAGATTTTTTTAATGAGCTCATCACTGCTAACTGCAATGAACACGAGATTGCACTAAACACTACAATTACCTCTGTAATCACCACCTCCTAAGAAATGGCTCAAGGCATCTTTTCTGTTATTGAACCAACAGCTTAAGATTCTAACTCTGAGTGGGTGCATCTCATAGTTTAGATAGTGCATCTATTCCCTATTCTGCAAGGGCACTGGGGAAGGGAAGACCCCAGTCTTGCAGATTTTATGCTTAGAGATAAAGCTCTGTTTGGGTCATTTCTCAAACAAGACAATCCAATGAAGGGGCAGATTAATTGGTCTACTATGTTAAAGTATTCTAATAGAAAAAAATGTGGTGTATGTTTCAGAGAAAAGGAAAACAGGAAAAACACAATTATGTCTAGGCAGCTACTAAGGAATCGGGACCGGTTTCTGATTTACGCCCCTGGGTGCCCATCACTCTGTGGCCTTATAAAATCAGCCAGTTCACAGGCAATTGAACAGGATTGCCATTTACTGTGGGCAGCATGATAGTGTTTTGTCAATACCAGTATAAACTCCACGTTCATGGCTTACGGAATGGTTTAAATAGACCTGCATGGCTACGCCGCCCGAGTCGTATCAATGATTCAGTGGAGGAGTTGAGAAAACTCTCTGCTGATACAAATCATGTAAATGATCCCTTAGAAATGTTTGGGAGAAGGGGAAACTGTAAAAGGAGAAGTCAACCAATGCTCGTCAGGATTATGAAGTGGGTCAAAACTTGTATGTTAGCTGCACTTGCTCAAGGATCCGATTCCCAGTTCAGCCTTTGCTCACCTCCTGCTCTTCGGGACAGGATTTTCTCTCACAACGTTCCTTTCCGTCAGCCCTTCCCACTCACATTCCTGCTTGTTTGTCATTTTTTTCTCACCTTATTAAGGCCGATATTGCTGTCGTGTGTCAAGATTTGCAGGTCATTTATTTTTTAAGCAAATCTTTGCCACTAAAAACTAGAAGAAGATAGAAGAATCCGTACTATCTTCTGGGAAACTGTGGCTCTTAAGGAATAAGAAATAGCTTTTTAGAGAGTATTGTAGTTGGTCAAAGCTTTGAAGGGCCGTGGTAGAGGTGAAGCCAGAAAAGTTGACTTTCAGGAGCTGCCTGTCACTGCCAGAACCAGTGGGCAGAGAAAAGGGTTGAATCTTTATGGGCCCTTTATTCAGATGCTATGTACCTTCAAAAACTGTCTTAATGCCTCACCTCAAGCCCATCTTTTTATAAGGAGAAGAAGGGTAGGTAAGGTGTTAGAAAAAAGGCTAATTGGATAAGAGTTACAGTGGGGGAAGTTTCCAAGTACTTTATCCATGGATCAACAATTCAGATACCTTCTGCAGCAGCTTGCAGACCCCGTGGGGCATGGGGCATAGGGAGCCAAGGTTGAATTGCTTGTTGACCTTCTGAACTTCCTGGAATTCACTTACGTCATGCATTCCAGGTCCTAGAATAGCCCTTCCCACCAAATGAATCAGTTAACTCTACCAAGTGAGGGTAAATCTTTAAGTCTTTGGTTCCCCTATCAGATGTAGTTTGATGTTTAACTGTCAGCTTTGGAGGTAGTAATTAGGATAAGTATACATGTATTATAGACTAAATAAACAAGCAAGCCAACAAATAAATAAAAATCTTACAATCTTTAAAAAAATCTAGCTGTAGAAACAGAATGTATTTGCTATGTATTCAGGTATAAATAATGCCGAAGTACTTCAGTATAAGGAAGTAATATTTTTTAGTTATTGCTTACAGAAATTTTATGTTTCTAGAGTGTTGTTATTAGCATGTATTATGTCAGAAAATCCTATGTTCACAAACACAGGAGGAGAAATAAGTCTGAAGGTGTTAGATTGGTGGTATTACATTATCAGAAGTGATTATCCCTTCTGCTCAAAAACAAACATTTGCATAGATTTTTCAGACGTACTGACACACATTTTTTGCCTATTATCTCCTTCCATTGTAAGATGCCATGCATCTGTGTTTACCTATTTTTCTAGATATTGTACAATATTTTGTTAATATACAGTAAGACTGTTATACAATAGTAAGACTGTGGGGGCAAAGACTGTTGCTATGCTTTAATACCAATTAAAATGATCGTCCATATTGCATTGTCATTTCTACTGGGAAGATACTTTGATTGTGTAAAGATGCATATTGATTGGGGGAAAACCATAACGTGCACCAGCCATCAGAATGGTAACAACCAATACTCTACAGGGAACTGTACTGCCAGTGTTTGTTTGATATTTTATTTTGTGCTTTCACATCCATCCTGTCTACAAAAGGCCCATCTGCGTCTCCTGCTTCTGGGGAGAAGAAGAAGGCATTTGGTCTTGAGATGACGCTCAAAATAAGTGTAGGCTAATGTCAGTGTTCTGAGCTTGTTTAAGGTGGGCGATGCTAAGCCATGCTTTTTGGTTGGTTAGGTGTGTTAAATTAATTTTCAACTTACGACATTTTAAACTTAACGATAGTTTCAAATTAGGATAGCTTTATGGGTATGTAACCCCATTGTTAGTGGAGGAGCATTAGTGATATTATCTTCTTTAAATGTCAATGTGCTTAAATGTATTTAATGTTTTTATAGGGATTCACAGGATTTATTTAAATTTCAATAAAGTAACACATTCATATGAACAAATAAAAACCATAAAAACACCAGTTTCCACCTCAGTTGTTCTCCGCATAGTCCTGTGTTCTAAAGAAAGTGGCTTCTCTTTCGGATTACTTTGGTGGACTTTTATCTTAAGAAATTATTTCTAAATAATAATAAATTTACCTGATTGCCGTTCTGTACTTTTAAGGGAGTTAAATTCCACGTTTTCAAAGCTTTAGAATACTCTAGAACATCTTTGAAAAATACACGCTAGAGCAGTACTGAAGAGAGATGCTGAGCATTTGGAAATAGGTGGTCAGTTCATGCACTCCATGCTCATCAACAGAGGCAGAGACACGAATCAGGATTTGTGTATTTATGGCTCTTCCTTTTCGCCTTGGAAATATTCAGTTCTCCACACTTACCCACTTAATTCAACTGTGAAGCATGAGAATAAAGGGCATACAGAATATATAGTTGCATGGGACCACTATGTAAATACGTTAGTATTATAATTTGTTGCTGACATTTGAGTTATGAAACTAAAGATAATCTGCATTCTACATGCAAAACTACTCCAGTGCAATTTACCTGAAGGGTTATTGGGGGAATTGAATTAATGTTTAAAGCACTTAAAAGTGTTCCTGCCCAAAGTAAGAACTCACATTAATTGGGACAGATCATTCATTTAAAAAATAGGCAATTAGATATCAAGTGTTAACTAGATTTTCTATCAGGAGAAAGGGGAGGGGAGCAAATAAAACTTGTTCGGCCATTTTTGAAAATAGTTTTTTTTTTTTTTAATGGAGAGGCAGTAGCAATGTTGAGAGTCAGCTTGCTGCCCAGCTGGTCTTCTGTCACTGACTGGGGAGTCCCGCCCGGCCTGACTCTTTGCCCCCACGGAATTCATCAGTATCGCACACTTCCCTTCACAGTGCTGTTTGCTGCTTGTGAATTAGTTTTGTTAAGGTGACTGAGTGATGATAACTCTCCATCAGCACAGAGGATGTTTATTACGATATTATTACTGTGATTGGCGTTATTTTCTCTGTAGTCCTCAAAGACGGTAGGACAAAAATGTTCAATGAATACACGCTTAAATGGATATTTCCAGATTGCATGAGATTATTTTGTTTTCTTTTAGAGCTGCATTCTCCCCACAAAGTATGGCTAGTTGAAATTTATTTGCTGTGTGAAAAGTGATAGAGCCCTAGCTGGTGTAGCTCAGTGGATTGAGTGCGGGCTGCGAACCAAAGTGTCTCAGGTTCGATTCCCAGCCAGGGCACATTCCTGGGTTGCAGGCCATGACCCCCAGCAAGCGCACATTGATGTTTCTCTCTCTCTCTCTCTGTCTCTCTCTCTCTCTCTCTCTCCTCCTCCTCCCTCCCTCCCTTCCCTCTCTAAAAATAAATAAATAAAATCTTTTAAAAAAAGAAAGAAAAGCGATAGTAGATGAAGAAAAAAGAAAAAAAACAAAAGAAAAACGATAGTACTGTGTGTTCTACCTGGCTCTGGAAACTATTGTAGAATAATGTGTGACATCCACTATTCATTGTGTGTTCTGTTCATAGTTTTGTACATCACTAAATGTATAATGCTAGTGTCGTTCGTATTTTATTTTTATATCCTACAAATAGGAATTTTACCAATGGCCACAGGGGAGAGGGAAAAGAAAAGTCTCCACAGGACTCTTTCTGGGAATTCTGTTGACTTCTAAGTGGAATGAATTTCAGACACTGAAGATGTTACTTGAACAATTACAGATATTTCCAGCCATTTGTCATCTTTGAAAAGTGAGATGAAAGGTTTATTGGTATTCTCTTGCACAGACGGAAACATCTGTGTGCTCGGCGTACAACAGGTGTCTGATAGATGTGTCGGGTGTCTGTCCGTGGTGACTCTTGATGAGTTCATAATGAAACCATTATTCAAGTGCTATGTTAAAACAGCATTTCTTAGAAATTATGTAGTGACAGTTTTCAGCTGACGCAATTATGTACACTTTGGTAGAATTAAATTCCATTTCAAGCTCTCCTTTAACTGGAATATAATTGACTGATTTAGAGGCTTTGAGAATACCGTTGTAACAAACAATGAAGGGGCCTGAAATATGCATGCCCATGAAACAATAAAGGCTTACCCAAAGCACTCAAGTCAAGGGTGGCAGTGAAATAAAGGATTCGCGTTGGAAGCAGGAGCATCTGCTGGCGGTGGGTCCCAGGGATGCTCCCAGTTCCATACGCCAGCACCTTCGTTCTGAAGAGGGTCCCTCAGAGGAGGCCCATGGGACCAAACAAAACGTAGGGGACTGTGAAATTGGAATTTTAAAATGCATGTCTTATTTAGGCCCTGCTTCCTTAGAAAAAATGATTTGAAGCATTTCAAATGGATGTATCCTCAAGCATCTTTCTTTATAATTATTGGCTCTAAAATGTTTCATTTTCTTTTGTTTTATTCCCCCTTCTCCTAGTAAAGGTCTATACCTGCAGTGGCCAAAAGATGCCAGGGCTCTGTGTTTATTTTGTTGTCCATGAAATAATAACCCTAATATCCGTGAATGTAATTTTCTGTGATGTTGTTAAAAAGTTGCATATTCCAGTGTTAGTGAAATAGTCTGGGTCTATCAAAATAGCCCTAACACATGAAATAAATACAAATTAGTTGCTCTAAGTCTGTGTCTGAATTAATATGGTTTAGTTCTAAGGAAAGCAGTGACATATTTTAGAAAGTGTTAATGCTAATCTGGTAGTTTTACAAAATTGTAGGAGTTCAGCCTACATACAAGGAGCAATTATTAACACACCTTGTCCAAATTCAGTTGAATACTAATAGTAATAGCAGCTGTAATGACATTAGAAAACAACTGTTTTTGAATTGGATATTTCAGACTAAGTATGTGGGAATTTAAACCAACTGTTCATAACATCGTAGACTTTTAAAGTGCCATGAGATTGTCATCCAGAACTTTCTATGGCATTTACAAAAGAGGAAATTGAGGCACAGAGAGGCTGAGGTTTAACACATAAAATGGATGTTTTTTATGGGTAGAAAAGTGACTAAAATGTAGTTTATCTATCTCACTTGCCAAATAACACTTGTTCAGCTATCGAAAACATTTTTTAAATCTCATGGTATGTTGGTGTGTGTTTGTAGAGTTGATCCAACCAGGAACTACCTAGCAAAGGATGCAACATGATGTTCCTAACCAAATAATTCTTTCAGCAAGTTAACACAGTAAAAATCTCTGTTTGGAGTCCCCATTTATAGTATTTACCTCGGATACAAAGGAGATGAGGGAAAGGCTCAAGTATCATATTGTAATTTTTTTACTGTTCTAAAATATATATATATACACACATAACATAAAGTTTGCCATTTTAATAATTTTAACCGTACAATCCTGGGTCATTACCTATATTCACAATGTTGTATAACCGCCACTCTCTTTTTTTCCAAAAAGCCATCATCTCCCCAAGCAGGAATTCGGTAGCAGTAATTTCCCATTTCCCCTTCCACCCTTCCTGGTCATTTCTAACTTATTTCCTGCCTCAGTGAACTTGACTCTACTGGATATTTCATATACCTGGACCCATACCATATTTGTCTTTCTGTGCGGGCTCATTGTAATTCGTGTAGTATTTTCTAGGTTCATTTGCATGGTGGAATGTGTCAGAACTTCATTTATTTTTATAGAGAGCTGTGTTGTATCTGTCTTGCGGCTTTTGCCTCAACCATCTTTTGTTTTTGGATAATTAATAGACCTTCTCAGTTATTATTTATCGTTCTGTAGCATCAACTTTTGTTCCTGCTGTTGGTTAATCAGACATGTTTGGGGGAAAGGGGGCGATTTCTGGCATTATGATTAGGTAAACAAAAATAGGGGTCGGTATTGGACCTTTAAATTCTTTTTACTTTTTTCTCTTTAGTATACATTCATGTTTCAAACTACTATGTCATGACACATTTTAAGTGGTTAGTTAAATGGAGTAATCAGAGTACACATTTGAATCTCATAATTTTCTCTTTAAAAGTCTTTCTATAAACATTAAGAAATATGCTTCATAATACTATATATATATGCACACATATATATTCTATACTAAGTTAATAAAACTTTCTGAAAACATTTCCTTGACATAAAACACTTGGAAAGGATCATTAATATCATTGGCAAAAATGAGGGATGAATTAAGACTACTGCCTGTGGAGAAAGTTCATTCAAAGGCCATCAAAAGATGGACATGGGAAAAATAAGCACAGTTTAAATTTTCTGCCCAAACTATGGGCTTCAGCACACATAATTTTAATTATCTTCTTCCCTGAAAGGTCAATTTTAAGGGGAACCAAAGAGAAACATATTACTAAAGCATAAAACTGTTTTCAATTAATTTACAGCTCACAAATAATAGATTGCATGCATTCATTTTTCATACTAACATGTGAAATGTGTTTGGGGGAAAAAGGGAAGTGACTGTTGATAACTAACGTGTTGGGTTTTGACCATTTCCTTCCAGACGAGTTCAAGTTCTTCATGAAAAGGCTGCCCACGCACTATTTCCTCAACACCTCCACCATCATGCACTTGTGGACAATGGATTCTAATTTCCAGCGCCGCCACGAGCAACTGGAGAACAGCATGAGGCAGCTCTTCCTCAAGGCACAGAAAATTGTGCACAAGCTCTTTAGCCTTAGCAAGAGGTGTCAGAAGCAACCGTTCATTAGCCTGCCGAGACAAAGGTAAGACGCTCGTGGCAATGGGGACCCCTGAGGGCGTTGGTGTCCCAGGGAGCTCTGCGGCACTCTGAGTGCGGTGTGGGGAGTACGGTGTGGGAGCGTGGGAACGTACACAGCGGGTGATGCTCACATTATAGAAGGTGGTTTGAAAACAACACAGGTCAGAGCTCCAAGTAATGCACTCGAGTTATCTCCCAAAGAACAGGACAGTGGGTAGCACAGAAGCTAACGCCTCCAAATTTTTCTTATGAACATGGAAAAGTGACTCGAACTGGTTGTATGTGGTAGTCAACTAATAACTGCATCACAGTGGACACAAAACCACAAAGCCTGGCGTTTATGTTGTGAGCGGAAGAAAAAAGTGGGACCGCAATGTGAAATTTCTTAGTAGGCAATTTTCAGTGAAAAGGAGTTCAAGTTTATTTTCTTTGATTAGTGTTCAGAGTACCATAAGCCATATTCATCAACATGAATATCCGAAAACTGCTGGGGAAGTTCCTAACAATTTATGTGAGTGATGGCAGACTATTAAAATACTGTGTTTGAGCTAATTTTGAGAAGCACATTTTTTAGAATTGCTACTTTAAGATGCATTGACCAGTTGGCGCAATAAAAACTGTATTTATTTATTTGAAATCGGATAAAATGCACATCAAAATGAAAAGCTAAGGGAAACATAGAAGGGTATCACAAAATATGCATCTGCACTATCTCTGTTATAAATGCCTCTGTTCTGACTTGATGCTCAAACCACTAGGAGGGGTCATCTATAATTATAGATTTTTTTCACTGAAAAAAATAACTGACAACTCTGTAGACTTTCAGTTTTTTTTAAGATTTTTATTTTTAGAGAGGGAAGGGAGGGAGAAAGAGAGAGAGAGAGAAACATCAATGTGAGGTTGCTGGGGGCCGTGGCCTGCAACCCAGGCATGTGCCCTGACTGGGAATCGAACCTGCGATGCTTTGGTTCGCAGCCCGCGCTCAATCCACTGAGCTATGCCAGCCAGGGCAGACTTTCAGTTTTTTAAATCCAGTTTCAAAATAGTCATTGGCATTATTTTCAATCCATTGGATTTCAGGATGTTCAAAATCTATGTAACTATCACCACAACCTAGATTGAAAACATTTGTATTGTCCCCCAAACAAATCCAGTATCAATTAGCAGTCGCCCTCCATACTCCCATCCCCAGCCCTGGGCTGTTTACCTCTAGAAACCTGGCAAACTCACAGCTGTGCCTGGTCCGGGCACTTCCCATAGAGGAAGTCATACAATACGTGCCCTTTGTGAATGGTGTCTTTCACTTAGCATAGGGCCCTTCTCCTTCTCCTCCTGACCTCCCCAATTCTAGCACAATTCCAAATAATATTGTGATCGTGGACTACGAGGAAGAACAAAAAGAGGAACAGTGCAGGGAAATGATGTGGAAAGACTGAGCAGAATCTGCGAGTGGGGGTGGGGGATAAAATAAGTCCTCGATGATGTAAACGATAGCCATTAACGGGCTCAGGAAGGATTGCCTGTCCACTAGAGCCCTCCGGAGGGAGGAGAGGCAGCCGAGTTTGTGAGAAATATGAGTGCTCAGTTATCTGCTGGAGCTCCTAGACACAGTTCTTAAACTTGCAGACAGCAAGGGCTCAATAAATATTTGATGAATGCTCTTTGATATTTTCCTGAATCCTTTAGTTTGCCTTCTAGATGCATATAGCAACGATTTAATACGGTATGTAGAGTGTTTCCTATGCTATATAAATCGAATCACCTGATACAATATGCATGGCATGCTGTTTTGTTGTGTTTCTCTACTAGGCAGACAAATGAATGCCTCGCCCATTCTTTCCAAGGGACCTGAGTCCTTGTCTTTGGCCCTTGGGGCTGCTATAAAAACACCACGGACTGGGTGGCTCATAAGAGCTCAAGTTCTGGAGGTTGGAAGTCCAAGGGCAAGGCGCCACCATAGCGGGGTTCTGTTGGAGGCCTCTTTGGGGTTGCGGTCTGCCAACTTCTTGCTTTGCCCTCACATGGTGGAAGGGGCCAGGGAGCCCGGAGAGATCTCTTTTATAAGAGCAGGAATCCCGCCCCTGAGGCTCCACCCTCTCGACCGACCCAAGCACCGTCCCAACGCCCCAGCTCCTCATAACTCCATCTTTGGGGAGTAGGGATCCGACACGTAAGTGGAGGAGGGGCGCAAGTATTCAGAGCTCAGCATCAGAGTCGGTCCCTGTGTATCACCAAGTCCTTGAGATGAGGGTGAGGTGACATGCTATCCGTCCTTCTCTTTTGTGCCCGAGTCCTGTCCTCCTCAGTGGACAGTGAGGCAGTGGGCATGCATACCCAGCACGAAGTGGGGTATTCAACCGTCTTTTAAACCCTGGATGCAGTGCACCTGTCTTGCTGAGGTGGTCACCCAACTTCCTCTCCATCTCAGGCATGTTCACCAAGTACTTACAATTCTATGCCACACACGAGAAAAGAGATGTCTCAACGTTTTCATGGGAGAAGTGTTTGAGAGGGATGTTTACCACATCTGACCTACAGGGATAATGTATAAATCCTTTTAATCATATTTGCTTTTTCTCCATAGTTCCTTTTCATGCCCCGCCAGCCTGCTTTCTTTCTTCCCTGTTTTCTTTACTGAATATCCAAACATTGTCCATTTTAACCTTTTCTCTCGATTGATCCTTTTCCTTTTTCATATATCCCCTCTTCAATGACATCTTTCTCTAATTTTGTTTTAACGCGGAGAGATTGGTGCTTTTGGAATCCCGGTTTACAACCTCTCACTAATCTCCTGCAAAAATAGGGTTTCGCATCTTGAATCAACTGTCTTTCTTAATGCATTAAAGAATCAAACATGGATTTTATTCTCTTTCAATGTTTTTTACACTTTCAAATACACAAGATACCTAATTATCTTTCCAATACGTCTTTCTTATATCATCATCTAACTCAAGCTGTGTTTTCTTTATTTACAAGAATAGGACCACTTTCTAGTGGATATAAAAATCTAATAAAAACCTGGATCCATTCTTAGTAAGTCCTGGAAGCGGTAAACAGAAAGTATAACAATGAGATTTGCCCGTGATGGTGAACACGGTCGCCCTAGCGCGAAGCTTCTTTGAGACAGAGGAGGCTGCTCCAAGCCTAGCATCCTTGCTTTTTTGGCTTTTGCTTTGCTTGCTTTTTTTTTTGTTTTGTTTTTTTTCTTTGTTTGCTTTTCTGGTTTTCGTTTGTTTTGATAGCTGATTTTGTCCAAGTCTGTGTCTGCTTAGAGCATATACATGATCATCCAAAGCACCATTTTTGCACAATGTTGAGAGAGGCAGTTTGGGAGACAACTGGCTTTGGGATGGAGGCAGTGAGAAAGCACATGTTGTTGCCAAGTCTTAATGGGACATTATATAAACCAATAAGGAAATGCGAGTGCATAACATTAAATGCAGCAACCTAAGGTAAATATAGCTATTAAACACTGGGGGGAAATCACATTTTCCTTGGCACACGAGCAAAATGGAAATCTGCGCAGATACATTGCGGTAGAGTTTATAGACAATAGGCATGTAGACATGGAGACTTTTAATTTACTATCAGGATATGTTTATAAGTAATTTTCATGCATTCAATAAAAGTGACCAGGGAGTATGATTTTTATTTTGTACTACCATTATATAATTTTGGCAAACAAAAATCATTTATTTTGTTGTTTCTTTAATAATGAATACAGACTATGGTCAGATAAAGTGATTTACATATGATATCAGAGTATTTATTCCTAGAAAGAAGGCATAGATGAGTCATGGTTCAACAAATTTGGAGACTATAATTCTTACAAGCTCCTCTTGAAAATCTATAATGTATATATTCATGCAAAATACAATGCCCCACATTTAGGAAAAAGTACATTTGTTCATACAAGGCTTTTCCAGAACAAATTTTTTTTAATTCCTAAAATGCCTAGTAACTTTGCAAAGTATACACTTTAATAATACTGTACCATCATTTTTATTCCACTTTTTAGAGCATCTAGAATCATCCTTTGTTGTAATATTGCCACCTCACTCATCATAAACTGTTTGATTATTACCTCGAGCTGAAAGGATTTAGAAAGGTCTTTGTTTTCTCAACTTCAAATGTTTTCTGAGTGCCAGGTACCAATCCTTGGCAAATAATTATTTTAATCACCATATTTAAAAAACTTGAGGATTATACTGCCTCAACTCTCTAAAGGTATAACTTGATATGGCCCTGCATATTAACACATTGTCTCATTTCATTTTTTTAACCTGAGCTCTGAGATTTCCATGCCAATATTTTGCATGAGGTGGAAGGTTGCACTAACTGCATCCATTTGTATGATGGTCAATTGGTCCATGAAGTTACGTCTTAGAAAGAAAAATGTGATAGAGTGCAAGGCAATGCACTGATGCTTTGCTGATTTTATATTAAGTACCAGTGGTTTGTATGTAGGCCATAAAGTAAGAATCGATACAAATCCCAAGACACAAATATTTTTCCAAATCTTATAATGTTATTGACAATAAAATTCTTAGAATGGGTGCCATTTCAGTTTTCAAATAGACTTAAATCAGGGCTAAGAACTAGTCTCATTTCTATTTGAGTCACTCCTAAGTGATTTGACTTATATTATGGAAGAAATGAACACATGTTTACTTGCAAAAAGAAATACCTCATTTACTACTGGGATTGTGCCCTGATTTTACTATCTCAGAACACAATTCCGTCTTACAAAACCAAATTCTGTTGCTCATGAGCCTTTCCCTGGAACACATCCCCCCAGAATGTTGGAGCCAAAGTAAACACCGTGACGTAGGGAGACCCGACTAACTTAGAGTAGACTGGAACCTTATTCTGTGATAAATGTAACAGTGTACACACAAAAGAGGACTAACAAGAGTGTTTCCTCATACTATCTGGACGTCTCTTCTGCCAGCTCTCATACAAATGACATTGGAGACTTCAATGTGTATATGCAATTGGTGATGTCAAACTGTCACTAGGAGATGTATTGATAAGACGCTATTTGTCGCAAACCCTTTTTCATCCTAAATGATTGTGCTAATAAAAAGAAATAATTTGATGTTGTGCTACAGAGGAAAAATCAGGGCAATCTGACAAACACTGCCTTTGTCCAATCAATCCCGCCCAACTCAGTGGGAGGAAATCTCCTTTGGGTTGTTTCCATGATAAATTTAATCTAATGCTTAATTTGATAACACCATGTAAAGGCAGTGGGCGATCTTTAATCTTCATAGTTTGTTTAATATTATTTATGCTGAGGGCAAAAAAATAACCTCACCTCCCTTCGTCATTATTTTTGCCATACATGTATTCCTTGTGTTTAAACGTATGTATTATGCATATGGAAACACACACACACACACACAGCAGGTATGTACACATGTACCGATTCATTGAAACGGCACATGGCTGAAATCCAGTGTTCTTTTCCTTGAACATTAAACAAAGGTAACACTTCCTAACATCAAACGACTTTATAGATCAAGAAGGGAAAAGCTAAAGATTATCAAGATACGGACCAGCTCAAATCCCAATCACATTGGAAGAAAAACTGACAAAACAGAAAAACAACCACGACAACAAAAAACTTTGGAGGACTTCATTTGAGGCAGCCGCTCCGAGCTACAAAGTCAGTGAATACATTCAAAAATCAATGCCAATTGAAATCAGAATCCCCTATCTCACCACCCAGATGCACTTCAGACAGCAACAAACAGAACGGCACAAAAGAACATCGATGTGACAAAAGAACACAGGAGAAAATGAAGGTCAGCCTGTCGTGCTTGTTCTATTAAACCCAGCAGGAAGGCTTCGTGGAGGCTTCTCAGACGCAACAAAAAAGATCAAGTCTGAGGCAGCGCCTTTTACTGAGCTGAAATAAAATTAATTCATAGAAGCCGGGAAGTTTGCAATAAACAACCCAAAAACACCGTAGTGAGGCTGTAGGAAAGCCTCCCAATTTCAAGGTAGATGTATATTTATGAAATAGGTTCCTCAATATTATGCTAAGCACACACGCCCTCGACTAGGAATTAAAAACGTAAGGAGGACAAGACGTGGTTATGTTCCAAATACATGTTTTTGTTGTTGTTTCATAACCTCATCTAAATTCCTCTTTAGATGAAATAAATTATATATCCCCTGGACGTTATTAAATCATTTGGGTCCATATGCAGGAATGTGGAGAGATTTTTGGGAAGAGATAGTGGGGGAAACAAACAGGGATGAGGCACAGCCCACCGAATCACCATGCACCACGTCCACGTGAAGTAACCAGCCAATAGCCAACGGAGAAGACGCCCGAGGACACGCCAGTGCCCGTTAATGCCGAGCTGTAGCCACACCACGGTGAAGCGGGGTAGCTCTGGCAATGATTGCTACGGAGACCTGTCCGTGGTTAGCTGGTTACGAGCTAACACATATTAAGCACCAACTATGTGTCAGTCTCTTCTCAGTGCATACCTGTCTGCGTTCCTTAAATATCACAGTACGAGGTAGTTCCTGGTATTCCTCTAAAACTATAAAGGAGGAAACCGAAGTTTAAGCTAAAGGTTAAGTAAGCTAAAATAGTAAACAATATTTAAAAGGAGGAGGATGATAGTAGAGTAGAAAGAAGGAAGGGAGGGTTTAAATATAAGAAACATCAAACCTATAGAGATAGATATGTAAACTATAAGTTAAAATATAAAATCTCCATAGCTCAGTGGATTGAGCGTGGGCTGTGAACCAAAGTGTCTCAGGTTTGATCCCCAGTCAGGGCACATGCCTGGGTTGCAGGCCATGACCCCCAGCAACCGCACATTGATGCTTCTCTCTCTCCTTCTTTCTCCCTCCCTTCCCTCTCTAAAATAAATAAACAAATAAATACATCTTTAAAAAAAGTTAAAAAAAAATACAAAATCTCTAAATATATCTCAATGGAAATATTTGCATGAGACAGCGGCCAAATGGCATTCCGTATTTTCATCCGTAGACTGAACTAGTCGTGGCTCGGAAGGGTCAGTGCGTTGAAACAGGGAAGCTCAGGGAAAAGCAGGGCTCATTTAAAGACACCCGGCATTCAAATGCCGGCGCGAAGGGGCCCTTTCACGGGCGTTTCTGAGGGGGCCAGTGTGTCCTTCTGCACCTGCCGTCAAGAGGAGGTACCACTGCTGAGGCTCCCGACTGAATTGGCTTCAAAGAACTTGAAAAACGGCCTCTTTGTTTCTAAGGGTCTTTCTCCCATGAATAGAGGGTTTTCTTTTCTAAGGGGGGGGGTGGTGGCAGACTCTCGGGGGAGGCACCTGTGAATCTTGGCAGCCCTACATGTCTGAAGCTGTGGGCATGAATAGCTTTCCAGTCCGGGGGGAGGGGGTGGGGGCGGACGACTCCATAGAATGCTAATGCTGCTATCCCCGAGCCGCATGACTAGCTCCACATGGAAGTGGTGTTTTGAAACCCAGTTCACTTCATCTCACCGGGTTTGAAAACATATCCTTTGGCCTTAATTTTAGAATGTTAATTTGCTAAAAGGGTTTGTTGGGAGGCGGAGCAAACTGTCAAAATTACGTCTGGTCCTGCAGTTTCTAGTTTTTTAGTAAGTAAAATCAATCTCTTGTTTAATCTGAAACTCACTTCTATGTTTACAGTAGGATCGAGAGTTTAGTACTAGGTGTATATGCATAAACAGAATCCTATGTCTGGGTCATGTTTATACAATGTAGTTCATAAAAAAGGCATCCCAAATGAATTACTTTTTCAAAGCAGGTGACCCCATTTGCCAACCAGACACATCACACGTAGGAATAGATTTTCGTATCTTTATATAAGAATCTTTACACTAATAATATGAGTACATTTTAGAGTGCTCATCATCTATGAAATATCCCATTTAAATTCAATAAAAAGAACGAACTATTTGGGGATTAAGGCAACCTCGGAGTTAAAAGACCTGTACTCGGAAAATGTAAGACGCCGGTGAAAGAAATTTAAGGCGACACAAGTAAGTGGAAGGATTGACTATGCTCACGGGGCAGTTAACACGTTGAAACATCCATACTACGCAAAGCGATCTGCAGGTTCACTGCAGTCCCTATCAGAATCCCAAGGGTGCTGTTCGCAGAATTAGAATGCATGACCCAGGATTTTATGGTGTGGGACCTTGTGAGTGTGCTCCACGGAATCACTCAGAGTCCTGACACGTGGAGGCTTTGCCTTTTCAATGAGTGGCTTCCAACGTCACCCGGGGCATCAACACCCAGCCAGTGAAAGGCGTGAGAGTGGACGGACAAGCAGCACCTGTCCGTGAAGGGCCTCGATGAGTGAGCAGTGCCCTCTCCCATTCCTAACTCACGGCAAGAACTCGTCACGTGGTCCAGTCTGCATCTGAGGCCGCCTGGGACCCTTACAGCCTGGTGATGCCCCCAAACTTCCACGCTCTTGCAGTTGTTGAGAGAATTAAGGAAGATTGTATGTGGGGCGCTCCTAGAGTAGTGTCTTGAAGGTAGTGAGGCCTCAGAAAACACGAAGTGGAAGGGAAGGGTTGGGGGCAGCCAAGCCCCGCCCACGGCTTCTCCTGGCCTTTCACCGCTCGCTGCACACACTCCCTCTCCTGAGATGATGACACCAGTGCTCAGGGTAAAGGGATTTGGCTCCAAAGGTCTGAGGCCCCTACATCGAGGGAATCAGCCAATTGCCTTACAAGAGGGAGTCGAACGAGTTTTGATGAAAGACTTCAATGGAGTAAAACAAGCCCACAAACCAAACAGAGGTCAGAGACTTTGGCCACTTTAGACCCCTGATTGCTCAAAGGGCAGCATGAGGACACAGGGCCTCCAGGTTGGGGACATTTGAAAAAAGACCTTGACAAAAATGTTTGTGACGGAAAAGATCAGAGTCAACGCTCACTGGCTCAGAGAAACCTGCCAACTAGCGAGATCAAGTAGCGTCTGAAATCAGACGGGAATCCTCACGACGGAACCAGAGTTGCTCTCTGGACAGGCTCCCGGAATTCCTTCCTGAAGACTCGCTGCTGTTGCTCCAGGTTCTCCGGCCTGGCAGCGCCTGTGTGCAAGCACAGCCCCACCGAGACCTGTGTTCAGAGACCAGGGAGATGAGCCCGTGCCTCCGACATAGATGTGTGATTCTTAGAGGATCTTTCTCTAAAGAACGGGATTGTGTGCAGCGTGTTGCTTTCACGTTAGGACTGGCTCTGGCCGACGCACACGCTTCCCAGCGTTATTTACCTCTCACTCTCTCCCGTGTCTTAGAGGTAGAACGTGCCAATCGCTTTCCAAGTGGTATCCGTGGCAGCCTATGGAATTAATTTATTTCCTTCTCAATCCTCTGTGACTTCTGGAAGGAAATGCTAGGGGAATAAGAAAGATTGCTAACGACAGGCAGCTAAACGCCACCTCCTGTTTGCTAGCGTGGTCCACGGTTTCAGTGTCCTCGGCCGTCGGCGGGATTCGCATTCTTCACAGGAGGATTGCTGCTCCGGACACCGGTCGGCCCCTCGCCCTCCCCGTCCGCGTGGAACCGCACCTGCTCTTGTGGTCGCCCCTTCAAGAACAGAATGCTGTAATCACCCGCCGCGTGGATTACAACTGTCCCCGGAACTGCTAAATAACACAGCGCTACGCACGGAAATTATAGGCTAACGCTTACTCGCACGTAGACGGCCGAAAATATGCCTCTCCGTGCATTCCTCATCTAGTGGACAATAAAATTACTATCTTTGCATTTCAAAAAGATATTTAAAAAAATCATCAGCTGAGCTGGGTATGTTTTAGAATAGGTTTGTATAGAGAAAACTATTAGTGGGAAGGAGAGGTCAGAGGTCGTTTGTTATTAACCTTCTCACGCATCTGTTTCTTATCTCAGTCCTCCCCTAATAATAGGATCCTACAGGGGTTCTGTGTTTGTGAGTGATGCCATCCTATAGCACCGAGCCTGGTTCATTTATGTGATGGCAGGAATCAAGCTGTGTACAGCGGAAAGCCTAGTGAAAATTCGACTCTCACGGCCCCGTGCACACAGAGTAGACCTGCCCAACCCAGTCAGAGCTTTCAAGTATTTATGTTTATGAATGATAATCAGACACATTTGCACGATTTTAAGATTATTTTGCATTTTATACTTTTTACTTTGGAATTCGTATTGACGTAAGGCATTCTTATGGAATATATGTATAGAATCCAGATATGCGCATATATTACATGTGTGCTGGAAGGGAGAAATGTAAGAGATGCCCAGTTCTTTCCTTTGAAGGCATGGCCCGAAGGCTGAACACATCATTCCAGTTACAACCCAGGACCAGAACTCCTTCCTAAGTCCGTTCAGCTGCACGAAAGATCAGGAAACACAGCCTGTGAGTCAGTGGCCACGGGCTCAGCTGAACACTGTGTTATTAGTGCTACATAAAGGGAGGAAGAATGACTACTGAAAAACAAGTGAATGTCTCCGTCATCCCATCATGAATTTAATTTTCAAGTGTTAGATTCCTTCTTGGAAATGTAGCAGATTCCGTAAGATATAATCAGAGGAACTGTGTAGAAAATCAGTGACATATTCTGAGTAGCTACTTCGTTCTCACGGCTTGTGCCTTCATCATTAGCAACAGTGTCCTTACGGTAAGGATTGTTCAGATGAAAGGTACAACGTATTATTTACAAAGAGCAAAGAGAGACTTTAAGGGCTTTTTTAAGGAGAGCAAGGATATGGTTGCATATCTACATACCTTTCCATAACATGATATATGTGCATATCTGTATTCCATATATATATTCCACAATGTATAAAAAGTGAATATATTCTCTCTCCCTCTCTCTGTGTATATATATATATATATATCCATCCTCACTTTTACTTTTGTAGAATACGCTTGACAGAGAAGCTCTTTATTCTCCATTTTTTAACGTTTTGGAACAGCGTGACCTTTATTCAGCTGAAAGGACCCTCGTCAGAAGTTTGAGTTCTCGTGTTTGAGACCTTGTTCTGCCACTAATTACCTGTGCGACCTGGGGAAATGATTCTTACCCATCCAGTTTCAATCTCCTCATCCGCCCCAGGAAGGTGCTGGGCAAGGTGATCTCCCAGGCCCTCCCCTGCCCTCATTTCCAGGGCTCCCTGACTCGGGGTCCGTTGTGAGCGCTGAACTAATTAATTTCCTCAGTCACCCTCGCGACACTGGATGGAATATATTTTCTCATGATTTCCGAGAAGGGGATTCATGTATCTGCAAGGATCCCAGCGAGGCTCCAACTGTAATTCTGGCTTTCCTGAAAGGCACAGAGTTGAGTTTCTGGCCATGGACGGCAACCCCGTGCATGGGGCAACCACTCTCTCTTTTCCCTGTTCTTCCTACATTGACCTTGAACCAAGGTCAGGGAATGGCATCAAATAAGCTAGGGAATGGCGTCAAATCCATGTGAACGCCCACACTGTTACATGCCATGCTCTCTGTGTGTTCAAGACTGTTTCCTAAACAGAGAGTATAAACATGTGAGCTTTCTAAAGCAGTTTTTAAACTGTTTAAATGGAAGCAATTTCTTTAAATAGGACCGTGTATCATTTTCATGAATCACATTATCATTTGCATTGTACATAAGTATTTATAGAACAGTTTCTAAGTGTTGTACTTTTTGCTGGGCTCCAGGAATAAAAACATAAGATAGGGCTACCAGGCCTCCAAAGCTTAGGAGCTTAGGAAAGGTGCAAACTGTATAAAGTATATCGACCATTTAAATGACTTCAGACCACTGGTGGGGGGGGGAGCTGAAGGTACTTTGGAAATTCTCTACTGGGTTTGTCCATTACCATAAGGACAGGGCTTAGGCAAATTTTTATGCAACTCTCTAAACGGGGAATTAAACAAATATGTGGGTGTGAGTGCATTTCGCTAACGCTTTGAAGAGAGCGCATGGAGACGAGCCATTACATACAACTTCCGGGCGCTGTCTGAAATCGGGCAGCGGGGCCTCGGCAAGTCACGCTGCCCCTGGGAGCTTCACACTGGGGGCTCATTTTTTCCCTTCTTGCTGAGTGATGTGCTGTTTATTTAGAAAGTAATTTTTAAATAAGCTTTTCATGAACCAAACAGTAGATGTGGTGACACTGTAAGTAGGGGTAAGAGACCGTTAAAACAGTGAAACAATAAAATCTGGTGAATAACTGGATAGGGGGGAAGAATAAAGACTTATGCAGGATTCTGAGACGTTACCCTACTTGCAGAGTAAGCCTGTTGCCTTTCATTGGCGTTTACCGAAGGCACGCGACTCCTCAGTCAGAGACAAAAGACTTTATTGCTCAGGGACTGCAGCAGAGCTGGGTAAACATCAGCATCGATCCCCGAGCCTCCAGCTCACACAGGGACGATGTCAGGGCACCAGCTGGAAGCTGTACAGGGGGTAGGTTATTGTCACGGCGGAGAAGCCCAGCAGCAAAGCACCAAGGGTCCAACACCTTCGGGAGGCGGGGAAACAAGCATTGTAACCATCATAAACAAGGCGCCCCTCCTGGGGGGAGCCCGGTCGGTCAGGCTGGAATTGCCTTGACCTCTTCACTGCCCATGTGACCAGCTCCACAAACTGCTGAGTGTCAGGAGACAGGGCAGCCTTGCAGCCTGGCTCACTTGGCAAGAATGTGCCGGCGGGTTCAAGGCCCATGGTGACTGGGTTCCAACAGGGGGAGGATTCAAAGCTGACGCCCAGGTTTCCCAGCCTAGACCTTTGGCCTCCGAGGAGCATGGCCTCAGTCTCAGTCATCTTTAGGCTTAGTGCTGGCCCAGACGAAGTGCTGTTTATTTTTATCTGTCTCTATATTTTATCTACATCTCTATGTGAGTTTCCTTAGGGCTGCTGAAGCAAATGGCCACAACTGGTGGCTTGGAAGGAAGGAAGGAGGGAAGGAGGGAGGGAGGGGGAGAGGAAGGAAAAACCAGACATTTATTCTGTAAACACTAAAGATGCTAGAGATCTGAGATCAAGGTGTCAGCGAGACCGAACTTCCTCTGTAGGCCCTAGGACAGATCATTTCTTGCTCCTGCTGCCTTCCAGTGGTTGCCAAATTTCTTGGCATTCCTCAGCTTGGGGTTCCACCACTCCAGTCTCTGCCCCATTGTCCCCTGGCCTTCTTCCCTCCAGAGGCCTGTGTCCTGTGTCATCTCCTCTTCTTGTAAGGACACTGATATTTGGATTTAGAGGCCACCCCGATGCAGCATTGCAAACACCCTATTTCCAAATAAGTTCATATTCCAGGAGGAATTGGGGGGGGGGGGTACTGTAGAACCCGTTATAACATCTACATCTGTCTCTAGTCAGTGACTATGTAAATGAATAAATACATGAATGAGCAAATGAACAGATGAATGGATTCAAGACCTTGTAGTTAGATGAACAGTGGGCCCAATGGCAGAAAAAAAATATAAGCGACAACAGGAGGATTTCAATTAGCCATGCTGACAGAACTTGATAATGGGACTTAAGGTGGGGAGGGCCCACCAGCAGTTGGCGAAAACATGAGTGCTGTCACCCCACTGTGTGCTAATTGGTATAATGTATTATTCTTCCAATGACATCACCCTCGTCTTTAGTCCCCATCACTTAATCCATATCCCATCCAACCCCAGCCTCAGTTCAGGTCTTTCCACCCCCAAGGGGAGTGTTTTTATAACCCCTCCTACACGTGGCACTTAAATTTCTTCCTACGCTGCCGTACGCTAGCATAACCTATAATCTGTGTTTTATTTAGATTATATGTTTATTGCATATGTTTATGCATTTCTAGTGTGATATGCACTTGGATTCATATAGCAAACCCCCTATTTATTTTTTAATCCCCAATTTCCCACTCTCCTCACATAATATTATCTAAGATGATGCTGGATATATAATTACAACTTAATAAGTACCTACTCACGAATCTTCCATATTTATGTTTATGCAACCTTTCTATAAGTAGGCTAATTCAGATTTTTGTATGAATTTTAACATACTTCAAAATAAGGGAACAAGGTAATAACACTTGTTAGCATTCATTTATAGAACTTTCCTTTGCTGTTAGGTAGAAATGCATATAAAGACACATTTCAACAGGATTTTCTGAGCAAATTGCTTTTAAACAGCAGTTGACACTCATCCAGCTTTGATTTTTACCATTTTTGTTTCATCTCCAATGTTAATACACCATTTTCACTATCTCCATATTTCCAATAATGAAACCCGCTTTGTTATGTTCTTGGAGGTTACGCCGGTAACAGCCGGTTGTTAATGAAGCAAATGCCAGTTCCTACCCAGCACAGCGTGCGGCCGATTCAGTAGGAGGGTGTCTCTCAAGACTTCTTTCTCGGCTTTGCAAATGCGTCTGATCATTCCATATTTAATTTCCTTTCAAGGCATTTTCACCTTGGAGGACAACATGGTGTGTTATACTCAAGGGTCTCCTGTTTGCATGTTCCCTAGTTTAATTTCAGTTGGCTAGGATATGCCATAGCTTAGTCTTCTGGGGGGAGGGAGGCGGCTGTGCACCTGGAGATGCATTATTGTGAGCACTGTACCTACTTGATTCAGATGGTATTTTTTTAAAACTGGCATCTTTGGAATGCAGTTTTAGGCAAATCCTGCAGAAGGTTTGGGATGTTGTATTTAAACACTCGCCGTGAAGGAAACGTTAATTTCGATGACAGTCTTTAGATGTCCTCGTCAAAGAAACTGCTAGGTGTTTCCTTTCTTACATGTGGTATTTCCTAGTGCCCATCTCCCATACAGTGAACTGTTTCCTAGTCCCCTTTCACGGGATGGGAAAACTTGACAACCGAGTACGTCATCACGCACCCACTGCGTGAGCGCCGCGGAGGGCGGAGGAAGAGCGAGCCTTTTCACGTGTCTGCATTGTGAGGCTTCAGAGTCACTAGCGCCTCATCACCAGCCTTTGGGCTTTTTGTTTTTTAAAATATATCCTTTCATAATGGCCCGCGACAGCAGGAACGCCTTCAAAAGATAAAATAAATTTAAAAAAAATAGAAATGAATCCCATCTAGCCGTTTGAAGGGAAAAGGAAATGCAGCAATGAGATATTTACATGCTAGATTCGACAGAGTCACAAACTGACGGGTGAGTTTATTGCAGAATGACAAGGCCCACAAATAGATACTCTCCAAGGGTCAGGGACACTGAGGGCAGGCATTGGTTCTGACCTCCGGACCGTGGCAATACCCAGAGGTGGCCTGCAGGGGGCCCCAGTTGAGTGGCCGCAGGCTGCCCCCAGGTTCTCCATCTTCAATGCTGCTAATTCCAGATTCTGGGGCTTCCTCCCGTCCAGAAGATGTGGGACACAAAAAGACACATGTTAGGCGGTAATCCATCAAAATAAACGACAGTTAAATCTTGCCACGGCTGCCCTCCTGTTCCTCTGTAATCCTGCCCAGTAATGTGTCTTAGCGAAACACAAGAAAGTTACCTAAAATATGGACATCTGCATTCAGTGTAAGTCAACTCTGTGGGTAATAAGCACTGTAAAAAATGATAGAAGACCAAAAAAAAGGTTAGAAACCACCAAGAAGAACTCATGTGTAGCAGATGTGAACTTTCAATGTCAATAATGGGAACATGGACATGTAGCTAATTGAATTTCTTTGTTGTGTATTTAGCTACAAACCAGAACATCAGAAAAGGATAAACTGCAATTATTCTCTGTTTTTTTTTCCTTCTGATCTCACATACTATTTCAACAGATTCTAAAAGATCAATTTTAACAATTACGAATGATGCGGAGACATAGCTATTCTCACAGGCAAATAACCCCGAGAGGGCATGGAATGGCCTGTTGGAAGAAGCTTTGAATTGAGTACTATGCCAGGAATTAAACAAAAAAATCTCAGCTCACTAAGTGGTTCTTGAATAAATAAATGAATGGCTAATTTAGGTTTTCTCTATTTCTCTATAATTTTTTTTCTCTCCATCTCCTCTTTCCCGGACACAAACTCTTGCTACTTTTATGTATAGATGGGCCTCTTAGAATTGACTGAAGTTTTAATTACCTGAAGGAAATACCATTACCTTTTATTGTGCCTTTAAAAAGCAGCTGGTTTTATGGGAATGCAGGATTAAGGAGTGCACAAGAGTATCATATGGCCTATTTAGATCCCAGCTCATCCATTCCAGGGTTCATGTTCAGAATAACTTCACTCCTCACTGCAATTCACTTTCCTCGTCTGCCAAGTGGAGGAGATATTAGTACCTGTCTCAGGTTCATGTTCAGTTTTAAATGACTTAATAAAGGGAAGGTGTTGGGAAAGATTCCTGGAATGCAGTAGACAGTCAACACGAACTGCCATGGTAAAATGAAGTCCTCATAAAATTACTTCATTATGACAAAATTAAAATATAAACTGCAGTTAATAAATAAATATGTTTGCTTATATACAAAGTAATTATTGTAAGGCTAAAATTAAAAGAAAACTTCACATTCCTTTGTAGTTAAGCTGGGAATATAACCGAACACTTTCCGTTATAATAGGCAGTCTTGGTACCGTACTTTTTATAATTACCTGATTTGAATTACAAGCTAATTTTGGGGATGCAGGGAACTGTATTTTATAGTGAAAGAATTACAAACACAAAGCAGTCTATTTCGGGAAGGGTTTTTCCTATAATGGTGCTTAGGGAGGTACTTCTGAGGTTATGCCCCGGAAGTAAAGAGCCTTGACTCACGTCCCCCCTCGGCCACTTGCTCATCACCTGTACGACCTTGGGGAAGTTGCGGAGCCTCCCTGAGCCTCAGCGATGTACTCTGTAAAAATTGGCAGCAAGAATGTTTACCTTGGAGAAGTGAGCATGAAATGACTGTTAGGTAAAGGGCCTGAAATAGCTGCTTAATCCATCTCAGGTGTCTTTGTCTTCTCTCCCGGAGCGCACGGGGAGGCCCTTGGGGAGCAGCTGTGTGTGCTGCAGACCCATCCCTTAGCCTAGTTCCCGCTGTGTGGGAATTTTATTTCTCCTCTGCACAGGAGGAGACAGACGTGTAGGGACAGACAGAATGCCCTTGTATTGTCTTGACTACACTGTACGTGCTACTTTTGTAAATGAATATGCTTTCGGTAATTAGAGTTTGCTTTGAAATCAGAGTTCTCGTGTGTGTGTGTGTGTGTGTGTGTGAGAGAGAGAGAGAGAGAGAGAGAATTTGGGGGCAGTATGATTTGAGGGCAGAACGTTAATTTAAACCTAAAAGCCAGTAGCTATTTGGAATCACTTGTGAGATTTCTCTGTACCGTCTTCCCCCAAAGACAATACACCTGGGTGTAATCACACCTTTGCTGTCAATTTCTAGTCTCCAGGTAATTATTTAGGGATAGTTGAGCCAGTTAAATGGCACCACAAGGAACCCATCAGCCAAATCCAGGAAGTGGGGTATATTACAAAACTTGTCTCATTTTCTCAAAATAAAGTCCACAGCACGGGATAAACAAAGAAGGAACAACTGGAAAAGACTTAAGTGGCAAAACTAATGAAATGAGTAGCTCTCTTTGGATCCTGATTTTTTGAGAATTAAAAAGAATTATTTTTAGATTTTCAGGGAAATTGGAATATGGCCTGGGTATTAGTCACTGTCAATGAATCCCAGTTAGTCCTGGCGTGTGATCATGGCAATGGCGATTAGGTAGGTGAGTGTCCTCCTCACGTTTTAATCTTTGAGACACGCACAGACACGCCCACGGGCTCCTGGAGCTGAGGCTGGGCGAGGGACGCCCGGAACTTCAGGTGGGGTCTCTACTGTCTGCGTGCATTTGACGATTTTATACTTGAACGTGGAGAATTAATAAAAATGGAATGTAAGCTTCTAAAGAGTAGCTATGTTGCCTCTCAGGGGCTTTAAACAATTATGCATTAGGAACTTAAAAGATACATATTGTGTTACATGTGTTGTTATGTGCACATTTCAGTTTGCCCTAATACAGGATTTTTGAGGATATTTGTCCTAATACAGGGTATTTATAGATATTTGTAGGACTTTTGTAGATATTTTCTAGATATGTGTAAATATTTAAAGATTGATACTCTTACAGAACAGACCTAGGAGGTAGGTGAATGATATATTGTTACCAAAAAAGACCCCCCCTTTTTCTTTAGGGGTCTCCCTGCCACTAGGTTCACTATGGCCGCCGCCAGAGGAAAGACGTCTCTCAATGCCAGAGATTTGTGCAAAGGAAAGGAATTATTCATTTAAAAGCTGTACAGACTCAGAGTAGTGACTTAATGTCTTCATTCAAATGTTAAAGTCCTTCAGGATACCCAGAGACACACACAGTCCTTCCTTCTCCCTTTGCCCAGTCCGGGGCACCGTATCTCAGGAAAAGAAGTAGAAGTCCGTGATGCAGGTTCCCGGCACCATCAGCTGTGTTGCCACCGGGATCTCCAGTTAATCCGTTAATCCAAAGCCATGTGGCACCTTCCCATGGCCCACCAGCAAGAGTCCTTTCACCCCTTTTCTTCCAGGCAAAGTCTCTCCTGCTTCCTAAGCCGCGTGGCAAAAGGGAGCACCCCAAAGCCTCATGGTTCTGACTCTCACCAAAGCCGTGGAGCCCCTGCTCTGCCAAACCCACATGGTTCTCTTCCTCTGCAGCCCCATTTCCGACTCCTCCTACAACCAGTTACACCTGCCAGCACTCCTGTAATCTTCCAGCTTTCCTGGGCTGCCTGAGTGAGTCTGGGCAGGTGTGGCCCCATGGCATGGAGCCAGTCATCTCCAAGTTCTTGAGAAGGCGCTGTAACCAGGGGGTGTTGCCTCCCAGTCACATCATGGGTTGAAGTCACTCCCATCCCCCTGGCTCAAAGTATGGCCACAGCTATTGAACATATCTATGCAACCAGTTAAAGGTTATAGATGTGTTAAATGACCATGCCTGAGGTTAGTTGCAAAGCTGTTGCTGTGCAAAACAGCTCTGAATGGCCCCGCTCTGTGTGTCCCATTCCCACAGTTCAGACTGGTGGGGGTGAGGACATCATATATATTTTTCTAATATTTCCTGGACACCTTGAGTTCTGGACCCCATTACAAATCCCTGTTTGGGGCCCCCCTCTTGGCTGCACCCTGTTACAATACCACAACTATAATTGATTTAGCCCACATAATGATGAAACTGTTTTAACAAATTACAGAAGGATTTAGAACTTTTAGTTTTATAGGGGCATTAAGTTGAGAAGGTCAAGTGTATTTTGCATGAAGTAGGAGTTTAAATACCCAAAGTAGCGGCGAAAGTTGCCTTTTTACCAACTATAACTTGACTTAAGGAAGTAATAATCTTTTGAAGTTGAAGAATAGCTGTGAGGATTTGGGTGTTCCTATACCCAAAACATTGTGTTTCACAGTTGTCTCAAAAAAACAGGCACCTGTCTTTGTGCACAGAAATCTCAAGAAACACGAGGCATGCAAAGTCATCGAACATGACTGAATTCCAAACATTTTCTATGCAAATAGCCACGTATTTCAGTGTTTTCAACTCATCCCTTCAATTTCTCTTCTGGCGTCTCCTCTATAAATAAAAACTCATGTTTATCTCACGCAACTCAATTTTTGAATCAGAAAATCCATTAAGAAAGTAATGGAAATGTGTTCATTTGAAATCGCGTCTAGTCCCTTCAGAACGTTGTATGTACACTGATGGCTGACATTGCAAGACTAGTTGACAAGACTGACCCCTGGGTAGACATCCGGTTGTGGGGTAGCCATGCTACCTTGAATTTAATTTGCCACACGAATTACAGAAAAGACAGCAGGTGTTTTTGTCTAACCCCATTGGTTGTGATTAGAGGGATGACAGAACTATGGAAATTAATGTTGACACACCGCGTTGAGAGCTCGTTTTCTTGTGTGTGTGACAAACCACAGCGTGTCTGAAATGTGTGTGTCTCCCCTTTGATCCTAAAAGCAGATGTTGTCTACCTCAACCCACTTCCATCTATTAACAGCAGCTTTTAACTACAGGGGTGAAAGGCGGGGACTTTGAAGTAGTCCTTTGTCCAAGAGCAACTTGACATTGAGTTGGAGGAGAAGCTTAAGGCTGGCAGAATCTAATGTAACATGTGGGAAAATATTAACAAGTATAAGCAACGATGTAGGTGGCTTCGGGGAACGACGTCATTTTTCCACTGACTTCACAGCCTACAGGAGGCAATGAGTGGTGGTCGCTGTGAGTGGTTGGGGATGAAAAGAATAGGAACAGAGTGAACAATAGGAACAATAGCAAAAAAAAAAAAAAGGAATCACATGACTCCCTCAAAGCCAGCTTTTTGAGGTAATACAGTTACTTTCTTTCTCAGACGATTCCTCCGAGAAACACACATTTATGTCAAATCTCATTTCCCTGTTAATGTGTAAGGAAGCCAAATAATTGAAAGGTCCGTAGAACATGTTCAGAAAACCAATTTCATCCACCATATGTGATGTGTAATCAGAGACAGGAAACATTTTTATTCTTTCTTTCTCCTCCCCAAATATTCTTAAATCAAATAGTAGCGCTACAATAAGATGTTATCTGTGACCTTGGCTTTTCTCCAGCTGTCCGTGATGGACCACGGGGGACTCCCCGCTCAGTCTGAGAGCTTCTCCTCGTCACTCTGTCCACAGCACACTGAGCCAGCATGTGGGGGTCCTAAGTTACTATGGTTTCTGAAGATTCAACCTTGATTTCTTTTGCTAACAATATGCAAAGGCATAGAAGGTGCTTTCACATATCCTCCTATTCTGTAAGAAACTACAGAAAATAATGAACTCAGACACTGGTGATGGAACAAGAGATTTTTCAATATCGAAAGGGAGGCGCAGTAATGTACTTTTCAGGAGAGAGGCTGTGGGTGTTTTCCAAAGATGTTATAAGAAGCAAAATGAAGAAATGTTTGTCAAGTGGTAGGTGAGAAATATATTCAAGGATTGACTCTCTCTTTTCTCTTCAATGTTGCTTTATTCTAAAACATCTCCCAAGTGGAATTTTTACTCCAAATTTCCCAGGACTTGGTAAAAGAAAGCCAGTTAGAGTTTTGATAGCTGAAATATAGAGACCAGGTTGGGACCAAACAGGAAAGGTTTTGTTTCTGGCATTCCAGATGTCTGATAATCCATTCCTGTATCAAAACTTACTAAATGTGTATCCTTAAAAGTAAACAATATTTGGTTGGTTTAATTCATGAGCACAGTTCTTCAGGAGAGGTGTGGCTTCCTTCTTTCTTTCCCACATATCATTTAAGCGGACCCGCTGTTTGGCAATGGGAGTAATCCATCATCTTGGAAGTTCGTGTTCATCCTCAGCGGTCTGTGCCACCTCCCCCTGCATGATCTCTAGGTGCAAACAGTGAAGCCCCAGGCACTTTGCCTTGGTGTTCAAAGATGGTTTTAGGGGTAAAGAAGATGAGGGGATGACATGATGGCAATCATGGAAAAACAGAGGATTTGGCATAACTGTGTGCAATACTTTTACGAGCAAAATATACTTTGCTATTTTCTTTTAACCCGGCAGACGGTGCTTTGGATTCTGAAAGGGAAGTTGTGGGTTTGATTTCATTTTTGCGTCTTTCCTGGGGAGGTTAATGTGTCAGTGGAGTCTTGGGGAAAGTTAAGGCATGGACTTATTTTCAATTTGGAGGAATACAAAGAGGCTGTAATTCAGAACAATTGCAGGAGTGAAATATGAGGGGATAAACGGAAGTGAGAAATAAGACATTTCTTATACAAGTCCAAATACTGTTTAGAAGGACACTGAAAAAGAGACTTTCAATTTACTGGAAGAGAAAAAGTACACATGGGATTAAAAACTCCAGCATGTATGTATCGGTTTACTGACTTTGTTTCACTGGCTTTTTGCAAATGGATTCTCTAAAGTGTTCAGTGTAAAAACAAAAAGCACTGTGAGGCCCTGGCTGGTGTGGCTCAGTTAGTGGTGCATCATCTGGCAAACCGAAAGGTTGTGTGCTCAATTCCTGGGCAGGGCACGAGTCAGGGTTGCAGGTTCAGTCCCCGGTTGGGGTGTGGAGGGTAGGCAACTGATGGATGTTTCTCTCTCTCTCTGGAATGTAATCATACACACACACACACACACACACACACACAATGCGGATCCTCTCCAGCAGGATCTGTGTGTGTGTTGTGGTCGCTATGAACAAATGCACATGGACAACAAAAGTCCTGTGGCAAAAAAGGGATGGCATGGCCACTCTCTGAGGCGGGGGGGGGGGGGGGGGGTGGCAGAGGCCCCAGCCCCTGCCTGGACAGGTTTTTATTGCTTTTCTGGGGACATTACATTGAAGATGGTCCTCATTTACTATGCACAGGCTTGCTGCAGGTGATTACTTTTTACAGATAACAAAGGAAGGAATGTTGCTCATTACATCAAAGAGAAGGATGTTGCAGACCAAGGGGAAGAGTGGTTGAACTGGTTACACTTCATACTTCAGAGGTTTAGCTCAGACTTTAGGAAGTGACAGTACGCACTTGCTGCCTCAATTCAGGGTGAGGGAGTTTTAGCAAAAGCAAGTGTCATAGTGGCCTGGTTCAACGCAGGCCTGATCCCCCACGGGAAAACCTCTCCGTGGGCATGGTCCTGTGTGCCACTCGCTCCCCACTGGTTTTCCACGTGGAGGCTGAGCTACATTCCCACCCACATGAAATGGTCACATATGTATACACACACACACATATTCCATATATGAGACATTGTGAATATGTAGGCTGTTCTCTGGCTTATGTGATGCCACAGTCAATGGAATTCATAATATGGTAATACTCAATAATTTCAATATCAGCTCAGTCAATATTATTTGACATTTAAATAAATCCTCCTAACCCAAGAAAATAGCATCTATTCTCAACATTAATTTGACATTGTTTCAGAACAACTGTATTATCAGGATATGGCTACCCTAGGCTAAAAATATGCACAGTAACTTTTAAAAAGTCGTTTTTAAAATCAGACGTGCCTCCAGGGTTTATCTGACTCCAGCGCGGGAGAGTTCGGGCAGAGTGACTCTGCCCAACTGAGTTAAGGCCGTCTCCCGCTGGCTGAGCGCTTCCCGAGCCGGGAGGAACCGGTGTCTGTCCTGCTGGCGCTGCAGGAGTGTGGCCCCACACCAGTCGGAGGTGCCAGGCACGTCTCTTCCTCTGGGGGTCAGTAGCGCGCACCGAGTGGCAGGTGCATGAGAGTCTCCATTGGAAACGAAGTGCCTGTTCATTCACTTTCACACTTTCACAGAAGAGACAAGTGACCTAAAAGTCCATCCATTACGGTTCCAGACAACGAGGTGAGTCCACTGTTCCTTCACTTAAACAGCTCAGCTGGCCCAGGGACACCTGGCCCAAGTCACTCCGGAGTCCCGTGTACGCGAGGTTCTCACCGCCACCTGACTCCGACATGCTGCGCCCCGTGGGGGTCGGCGGACCTTCCTTGGCTGAGACCGCGGTGGTGGCAGAACGCCGGGGCGGCGTTAAGCTGCCAGTGGGAGCCCCATCTCCGTCTCACGCGGCGCCGCTTAATCCGGCTCACGTCTCTCCCCAAAGCTGCTCCGAGCTGCCAGATCATTTCAGATAAACGTCACCGTAGCCAGTAGGCTGAGATTACAATTACCGAGAAAAAGGCCCTTGCTCCATTTTTGTTTTTACTTTATATGTCTGTCTTGGGCCAGCAACATCTCATGTCTACAGACAGCCAGCACTGTCACGTCTGGGGACATCCGATTGTGCACCATCGTCCCCTCACCCAGGAGCGTGGGTAACCACAGTATTCACTGCACAGAGTTGTCACAAGGGCTAAGGCGCTAATGTACAGAAAACATTTCATTGTTCCCGGGCACACAGGAGCTGCCCTGTGTGTATCTGTGACTCCTACTGAATGGTGCCCACGAGGAGTGTGTGATGACGTCGGTGGCCCTAAGAACTGGAGAGCACGTGGTTTTGACCTGCAGTAAATACGTTCTGTGGTTCTGATGTGCTAGCTCCAGAGTGGCCTTTGCTGCCCCTTGGCTTGCAAATCACATGTAATTTTGTAAGGTCCATCTTTTTATTAGAATACTTATTCCATGGATCATATGTAAACACAAGACAAGAACGAGTTAGTCATCTCTTTTCAGAGCGTCATTTCAGTAATTATTTACATATTGTGTGTCATTTTCTTTTTATCTACAAGGGATCATTTTATCATCAAAGGATAATACATGAATTAAAAAGCAGATATAAAATGCATTTGTAAGCAAAAAAATAATACCTACTTATGAAATGATTTGACAATGAGCTCACTGTTCGAAAGTTAAATTAAGTCTAAGCTGACAACGCTAGGGAGTAAACTTTGGGAATTCTCCCCCTGCCAACGGAGCAGATTAGGTTCCTGAAGTGACACAGCTTCCTTCTCTCTGCCAGCTGATAAGAGGCTGGCATTGGCATTGCTGTGCTTTGCCCTGCAAGGGAAAAAGAAGGGGACGTTTTGCATACCCACTGGATTTGTGTTGCGGCTGGTATCATCCAGAGTGAATCAGTTTTCCCCCAATCAGATGATATTTTGGTTAATGGAACAGCTTGTGCACTGAGAGAAAAAAATGGGATGTTGTACATTATGTAAGTCTGCCTGAGACACCCCAGGACCGAGTGCTGGCCCCCCTCTTTGTTTTCTGAACGGATGTAGGCTGACCGTGGAAGCTAATTCATTATTGGCTGGAGTCTCCTCGGGAGAATAATGAGGCCAAGAAAAGGCTAGACGAATTGGATCGCCTCTGTCTTCTCCATAGTCGGTGGGAACGTTCTTATTTTCTTTTCCACAGGCTTCCATGTAACACTAAATCAGAAAATCGAGGGGCTCATTGCTGTCTCCGTCAACTCAGTACCGAGTAGCCAAAATGCCCCGGGCTGGTGGGGTGCAATGCCAAAGGCTTAGTTCTCGCAGTGTGTTGGCTGGGAGACAGAGCCCAGCACCCACACTCAGTGCCCGGAGCGGGCTGGCTTCCTGGCTCACCCCGGGAATAGGAGTTCAGCATGAAATTGAAGAGGGTAAAAACGTTCAGTCCATTGCAGTATCTATGTTCTTTTTGTTTCTGATGAAAAAAAAATGTGTCAGATAGGGCCACAGAGCTGTGAATTGCCATTCCTTAAACCATTGTACAAATTTCACAACATTTAGCACATACACACAAACCGTAGTGTTCGTTTATTTCCACAAAGGGTGAGGTTTTTAAGGGCCTGGATCACCCACTTTCTTCAGGTGATATATTGGCAGGACCACTATCCATATATATATGACTCAGAATATCTGACTGTCCCCAGCACTAGGCCATGTCCACATACAGCCATAGCTCTAGGCATGTGACTTTAGAGACTCTTTTTATGAATGAAGGTCACCAAAGCAGGACCCTGGCCGGTGATATTTCCTTGATGTTTTTCCTCCAATGGTTCAGTTTTTTTTTAAGAACTCGAAAGCTTCAGGATCGCCATTACATCAGCACCTCAACGATGACCAGTTTGGGGATTACAGGTCAGTCACTCAAACCCTAAAGCATACCATGCAGCCCAGAATGCCCTATTGTTATTTGGAAGAGTGACAGTAACAGAATATTATTTGGTGTTATCTGTCTGTGACTAAGCTAATAATCAGCTTTTGGGTTTTTTTTTAACAGCACTGGGTGCTTAATCCCAAATTCATATTTAGTTTAAAGTATTAGCGTCTGAGACGAATGAATCTATGAAGGCTGATATGAAATGCCCTATCCAAAAGAATCATATTTAACTTCCAAAGGGCCCTGAAATTATATTATTTAGGTTTTACCTTTCAGGTCCACATTGCACAGATATAGAGAGCAAGGAAACATTAGAAGTCTGGAAAAAGGGGCCTTTGAAATAAGATTATTAATACTCAGAATTTAATCCCGAGGTCATTGTTAAATCAACCTATGTTCTAACACTTCAGTGCAAACATTACGTATCAGAATACATGTCCTGAATTCGAGCAATTTTGTTTTTGCAGATTTCTGAGAGTTTCAAAAATCTTACGAAGAGGACATGCATCTACTTTTAAATGTAGTCTATGAGTTGTTGAAGATAGATAAAGAGAAATTTTCCATTTTGTGGAAGAAAAAAACATTTGTAATTAAGTTGCATACAGTGCTGTTTCTTTAAAAGATGACAGTAGGAATAACTTCCGTGATAATAACCATGAGCACCTGCATTTATTCTGCATTTATTCTGGGCGTGGGCACGCTTTCCAGTGTTTTTCCTTCACTTGCACTTCTCACAGCAACCTGTGTTCTATTTATGGTTTACATCACGAGGCAAGGGAAGCGGCAGTCAGAATTTGGCTTCCAAAACCAGATGGGTGTCACTCAGGAACTAAACTTGATGTCATTCTTTGGTGTCAATAGAGGTTCTGAATGAAAAGTGTAGTATTTTGTTTTGATATTTAGGTATAAAAGGAAACATTTTAAGAATATACTTCATAAAGCCTAATTTTGAAGCTATTCCTCTTCAATGTTGGAGATCTTTATCTTTTACCTTTGAATATACTGCTCTGAAATTTTTCAAAGCTAAAATTTACTTGGTTGGGAAAGAAAAGACTTCTCGATCTTTGGGGTAAGTGACAAACCCGCATACAATCCTGAAATCCCCTCCGCCTTCTATTTTTAACTGCCGCTTTCACCAACTTTTCACAAGGCATACAGAAGACTGTCTATCATATTTCTTTCCCCTTGAGAAACCGATTCCCTCCTTGTGAGTGCAGTGAAAGAGTCCAAAGGACAAGCAGCAGCAAAGGAGGAAATCTGCACTCAAACTCGTCCCACCCAGGGTCGGGGTCTGTGACGACAGCACTGGCCATCACACTGACCCTCCCACGTGACGAGCCGAGGCACACTAGAGCCCAGACACAGGAATGCATCTGCAGAGACTCAAAAAGGATAGGGAAAAGGCTGGGACTTGGAAAGCCATTGCCTTTCTGAAAAAAAGAGTGTCCAAGCAGTTCTTTCTGAGGTGCCCTAGTTTTGCAAGCGCTGCCTTTAGCCTGAGGTCTATTTATTTCATTGTGTGTGTGTGTGTGTGGCCCGGTGATTTGGAGACGTGATTAGAGTTTCCAGTGAGAGATGACTTGGCTCAGGCAATGAGGCTTTGGTTTCAGGGAAGAAAATATAATTTCCGAGCCAGCTAGGACATATATTTTACATTCTGTATATTAGACATAAACAGAACCGCAGAAGGGCAGGGGCAAGGGAGGTGGGAGGGAGGACTGCAGGGGCGGGGGAGAGCGGAAGGCACCGACTCGGGGGCAACGTCACACCTGTATTAAACGTGTATTTTCAGGGCTTTACATTTCGCTTAAAGGCACATTTATTGATCGGTGTTCCTTTAATTCGTCTATGCATTTGATGCAATATTCAGTGAACCCTGAAGGGCTGTGATCCCCCAGCGTCCTGCTGGGCACCGGATCTATAACCGTAAACAAGCCCCGCTGCGATCCGACAAGCTGGAGATCACGTTTAATGGGATACACGGCGTACCAACAAAGAAGTGCAGTATAATATCAAAATGCATGTGGACAAAGGCGCTATGAGGAAAACCAAGTCAATGGTTTGGTATTGAGTGGGAATGAAAGAGTTTTTCAATTTACTTAATTTCGGAAAATAGGGAAGAGCTTACTTTAAAAAAGTATTACATTGTAAAAGGATGAGCTATGACCAAAAATAAAGATAACGAAGTTCAAATATTGTTCTGAATACCTTAATAAAGTCTTTTCTTATTGATTGTTCAGACAGATTAAGACCTGCATTCTACCAGTATCCTGCATATATTTAAAATAGTAGCCGTGTCATGGCTGGAGCGGGGGTGTCCAACCTTTCCGCGTCTCTGGGCCACACAGGAAAGAGAAGAGTTGTGTTGGGCCCCACATGAAACACACAAACACTAGTGAAAGCTGATGAGCAAAAAAAATGTTTTAAGTAAATTTACGATTTTGTGTTGGGCCGCATGCGGTCCGCGGGCTGCAGGTTGGCCACTCCCGGCAGCTGAAGGACCGAAGACAATACCGAGAATCTCATACCCACGACGTAAGGAATGCTGGGCAGGCACAGAACCCCAAAAGTAGGTGCCTCACTGTAACGGGGTGCGGCCAAGAGGGGAGCCCCAAGTAGGGATTTGTAATAGGGTCCAGAAGAGCTCGGAGATAATTGGCTCCACACCACAGGGCCACACCTGTGTATCTCGCAAGAACGCACTGCAGGCGATATCACCACTCCCGTTTTCCACGCGAGAGAAAGTGGGTAATGGGCCTGTTCCCCTGTTCCATGCTCATACAGCTAGTGTGAGCAAGCATCACGGTAAAAACCAGAGGGTTACCTGAATCCCCAGCCGCAGGCTTCTCCGTCGGTGTCTTACTGAGATTGTGAGCACACACCAAAGGAGAATGAATAATGTGGAGAAACAGGGAAATAAGCTCTTACATTCGCATCACGATTAGCCTGATTTCTGGGAAGAAATAAGAAAAAAAAAACATGTTAATGATTCAAATCAAACACATTAAACTAACACACTTAACTCTTATTAAAAGAACTCGTTGGTTTTAATGAGACATTTTCAACAATTTTCTTGAGCAGCCTATAAGATCGAATGTGTTTTAATAATATTTTTCCTCTCAGTAGGTACTTGTCCTTTCAATGTTGACAAAACCCTAGGATTTCAATCCAGTGATTGACAACTTCGAGCTGTTTATTTTTCTGCCATTTTTATTTTATTTCCTATTCAGGGTTTCCCGCAACACGAACGCTCCGTGAAGCTAAGGGTGAATGAATGGACGGTCGTTATTTATAGGCACTAATTCTCCTCTAGACAGTTTATGATAAAAGCCACTGCTATTTCCTGTCGCTGGATAACTGTATTGACAATCAGTTTCCGAGTGTCCCAGTGAGATGACATGCCGTCTCTGAAGAAGGAATTATCTGTAGCGAATCTCATGCAGTGATGAAGGAAAAATGCATCTTATACAGGATCTGGCACAAGTAATACCCCTTTTTAATAAAACATTTTATTGCAAAATCATAAGCATGTAATTCTGTCACATCACAATGTCACCCTGAAGCATACCACACACCATTTGAGGTGAACTGTTCAAATTAAAAGTATAACTTCTTATGCCCAAATTATGACCCTACCAACCACACGCAAGCGTTACTTTTGCCAGGCCCTGTATAAATATATAAATATATATATAAAATATAAATATATATATTTATATAAAAATATATATAAAATACAGCCTGTGTGTGTTGTACAAATATATATTGATGTTTTTCAACAATGAACGATATGGATCTTTTAGTTCAGTTCAATCACTGTCCCCAGAGGACCTGAAGAAGTGTCAGGGCGACTTTGGGAGCTAAGTGTCACTGTGCTGCGACCCCCCCCCCCCCCCACCACATGTCTGTATTCACGGAGCTCGTTCTCTCTTGTATTTCTAGAACCTCCACCTACTGGCTCACGCGCATCCAGTCTTTCCTCTACTGCAACGAGAACGGCCTCCTGGGCAGCTTCTCGGAAGAGACGCACTCCTGCGCATGCCCCAACGACCAGGTGGCCTGCACGACGGCGCTGCCCTGCACGGTGGGCGACGCCTTGGCCTGCCTCACCTGCGCGCAGGACAACCGCACCCGCTGTGGCACCTGTAACACGGGCTACATGCTGAGCCAGGGCCTCTGCAAGCCGGAGGTCGCCGAGTCCACGGATCACTACATCGGCTTCGAGACCGACCTGCAGGACCTGGAGATGAAATACCTGCTGCAGAAGACGGACCGGCGGCTCGAGGTCCACGCCATCTTCATCAGCAACGACATGCGCCTCAACAGCTGGTTCGACCCGTCCTGGCGCAAGCGGATGCTTCTCACCTTGAAGAGTAACAAGTACAAGTCGAGCCTGGTGCACATGATCCTGGGTCTCTCTCTGCAGATCTGCTTAACGAAAAACAGCACCCTGGAGCCCGTGCTGGCCGTGTACGTGAACCCGTTCGGAGGCAGCCACTCTGAGAGCTGGTTTATGCCTGTCAACGAAAACAGCTTCCCCGACTGGGAGCGGACTAAGCTCGACCTGCCCCTCCAGTGTTACAACTGGTCCCTGACCCTGGGGAACAAGTGGAAGACCTTTTTTGAGACCGTGCACATCTACCTACGGAGCCGCGTCAAGTCCAACGGCCCCAATGGCAACGAGAGCGTCTACTACGAACCTCTGGAGTTTATCGACCCTTCCCGGAACCTGGGCTACATGAAAATCAACAACATCCAAGTGTTTGGCTACAGCATGCACTTTGACCCGGAGGCGATCCGGGACCTGATCCTGCAGCTGGACTACCCCTACACTCAGGGCTCGCAGGACTCGGCGCTGTTGCAGCTCCTGGAGATCCGAGACCGTGTAAATAAGCTCTCCCCACCCGGTCAGCGGCGCCTGGACCTGTTCTCCTGCCTGCTCCGCCACAGACTCAAGCTGTCCACGAGCGAGGTGGTGAGGATCCAGGCCGCTCTGCAGGCGTTTCATGCCAAATTGCCAAACACCGTGGATTACGACACGACCAAATTATGTAGTTAACCATTCCTGTCAAGCACAACCCAAAATCCTGAAGGAGTTTTTACAGTGCTTTTGTGGAACCGTTTATGTTTGGAAGAGTAAATTTAAATTGTCTTTTCAATATCTGTCTTATATCCGTCAATAACGTTGGATGGCAATCCACACACACGTGAACTCGCTGACAATGAATATGTTACACTGCAGTATCGGTTTATGAATGAAATAAATACTGACACCCGTCTAGAAGACATTCTACTTTTTACAATAAATTTCATTTGTAATTTTATATGTTCCGTGGCAATGCTTTTGTGCATTACACCCTCTAGAGGGAACATAAAAAAGATACCAATAAAATTTTGTAGCTGAACAGTTATTAAAAAGAAGTGCTGTGGGATTCCTTTTTTTTTTTTTTCTCTTCCATGAAATGAGTTCTATTTTGATATAGCTTGTTAGAACCTGGGGAAAACTCACCGAGATTTTTTTAAATGGAAACATTTGAAGGTCCCTTTCAAGGGCCTTTAGGGACAACCCGACCCGATAGAATGCTTTGTAAGCAGTTGCATTTTTTTATGGAAGCGGCACATTATTATCACCTGTGCTTACAGAGCATTCCAGCAAGCACCGCCATTAGGAGGAGGAGCAAGTAAACTATTTCCCACCTAGATATCAGAGCGTGTCATGAAGCATATGAAAAGAGTGTGATTCCAAGCACATCGCAGAGAAAGTGAATTCTTACATTTTAAGCAGCTTGCTTAGTCATTCTTTCTACATTCTGATAACCGATAATTAGTATACTCTACACAATCCTTTCATGCACTGAAAACCTAGTTATTCCAGTATTTCCCAATGTCAATTACATAACATATTTAGAATTCACAAATACTAATGTGTTGATAAACAACTTACTGATATACATAGACTTTTTTTCCTCTTAGAGAAACTACTATTACTAAAATACATTTTAAAGAGAAAACTTAATATCAAACTAATTTTAGTTTAAAGTCTTGGTTTGGAATTTAAATTGAGTCCCCATATTTCCCATGGTGTAATATTAGGTATATAATTAGTACATTTTTCCTGTGAACATAAAATGCATTTTTGTTTAGGTATACGTATGTGTCTGTCCAGTGTGGTTCTGATATTTATCCCTCGGCTCTTGTGTAGATATTTCACAAACGTTGCTTACAGTTTAAACAAACGCACTGTCCAGCCCAGCTTTCCTGATGAGGCCGTCAGGTCATCTTTCAGGGCACAGAGAAAGGAAACCATGACACGAGTGAAAAGGAAAAGACTGACAGCGAAATGATTTCACAGATACTCTGGATTCTGGAGATGTCTGTTTCTATTTCCAAGTCATTTTAACAGCAAGTAGACCATTCCGACAACAAACACTTATTCAGTCTACCATAAGCAGAGCACTGTTCTCCCATTGTTTGGGGTAGCTTGTAGGTAATTCCATACCAGATGTATACAATTATTAAACATCATCTTTCTGATGTTACATCAAATATTCTCTTCATTTAATTCTAACAACAACACTAGGTTATGGATTGTTATTCCTATTTTCTTGGTGAAAAGCAGGTCCAGTGTGATTTGTCCAACGACCAGAAATCACAAAGCAAGAAGTTGAAAGACCAAGATTCCAACACAGGCTGTTCTGCAAATCACAGAACTGCCACTAGGACTTTTTCCAGAAAAGTCTTGGGGGCCTGATTATCCAGAGCCTCTGGGGCCCAGACACCAGGGGGGCGACACACGTGGCACCGGTGGACACGGAACGGCAGCCAACCTCTGGCACATGAGGAAACTCAGCAATGCTCCCAGCCCTGCGCACACAGGTAAGGAAGTGCCCAACTAGGGTTTTACCCAGAGACGCCCTGTGCCCGGCAGGTGTTGGCACCGAAGTCCCATCGGCCAGGATCAAATTATCCTAGTTTCAGCTGTCAGGGTGACCCTTCTCTCTGCTCTTGCCTTCCCCCACCATAGAGAAGTAACAGCAATGCTTTTCTCTGAGAGTTGTGTCTAAGGTACCATGGCTGCAACCCAAGCAAACGCACTGTGCAAATTCCACAGCACTACACAGATTCAAAGGGTAAATTATCAACACAATTCTCACATTTCTATGTCTCATATATTACCAGCTGTTACCTAGACAATAGACAACAGACAATATAATCTAGCTTAATACAACATACCTTTGCTTATATATGGGGGGGAACACATTTCACTTTTCCTGAATTGGGCTGTACGCAAACATTTTTGCTCACTATTACTTTAGGAATTTGATAACTTTTAATAAAAATAACTTTACTGTCAAAATCTTATTTAGAGCCAAAGGTTGAAAGATGTATATGTGAAATCATATTTTAAAAGGCAGGGCGTTAACTTTCTTTTTTGATATGCCTAATTTATATATTTAAATTAGGAATTAATTGAACTCAGTAAATTCAATGAAACCTGACATTCTGAACGTCAAAAATATATACTGAGAATACATTTTCTCCCAGAACACCTCCTTGCTGCTCTAGCTACTCCGATGACCAGCACACTTTGACTTTGCTTCCTATGGCTGGAAGCTCAAGTGGAATTTAGCAAGTTAAAACAGGATTCAAGAGATCCTTGTCAGCTCAAGAGAAAATGTTGAAATAGGTGATGAGCTTTTTAACAAAGTATTTGTCAGTCACAGTGTGCATTCAATATTATTTTGTACTAGTCAGGTGTGCAACATAGTGGTTACACAATCATACACTTTACACAGCAATCCCCCCTGATATCTGCAGTACCCACCTGGCACCCCACATAGTTATCACAATATTACTGTTGCTATTCCTACGCTGTGCTTTACATCCCAGTGACTATTCTGTAACTGCCAGGTAGTGCTTCTTAACCCTTTTGCTTTTTTCACCTGGCTCCTCACCCTGCCCCTCGGGCAACTATCAGTCTGTTCTCAGCATCTAGGAGGATGTTCCTATTTTTTGTTGTTGTTCATTTATTTTACTCTTATGTTTGCATGTGTAAGTGAAATCACACAGTATTTGTCTTTCTCTGTCTGACTTGCTTCATGTAGAATAATACCCTCTAGGTCCATTCATGCTGTTGCAAATAGTAAGATTTCTGTTTTATGGCCAAGTAATATTCCATTGTGTAAATGCACCACAGCTTTTTATCCACTTGTCTACTGATGGGCACTTGGACTGCTTCTATATCTTGGCTACTGTAAATAATGCTGCAATGAACATAGGGGTGAGTATATTTTTCAAATTAGTGTTTTGGGTTTCTTTGGATATACATATAGAAGTGTTATCACTGGGTCATTAAGGCAGTTTCATTTTACATTTTTGAGGAAACTCCACACTGTTTTCCACAGTGGCTGCACCAGTCTGCCTTCCCACCGACAGTGCACTAGGGTGGTCTCAGCAACACTCGGTGTTTGTTGGTTTACTGATGATAGCCGTTCTGACAGGTGTGAGGTGATGTCTCGTTGTGGTTTTAATTTGCATTTCTTTACTGATTAGTTATGTTGAGCATCTTTTTATGTGTCTATGGGCCCTCTGCATGTCCTCTTTGCTAGTGTCTATTTGGATCCTCTGCCCACTTTTTAGTTGGATTTTTTTTTTGTTTGGTGTTGAGTTTTATAAGTTCTTTGTAAATTTTGGACATTGACCCCAATAGGATGTATCATTAGCAAGTATCTTCTCACATTCAGTGTGTTGTTTTTGTCTTAATTGATGGTTTCCTTTGCTGTGCAAACCTTTTCAGTTTGATGTATTCCCATTTGTTTATTTTTTTTGGCAAAAATAAACAAATGCAGACATGCTTCTCATGGCTGATGAGATATAGTCAGAAAAATACTGCTAAGAAATACAGCAGATATTTGATTGCCAGTGTTTTCTTCTAGTTTTATAGTTTTAAGTCTTACATTTAAGCCTCTAATTTATTTTGAGTTTATTCTTGTACTTGATGTAAGAAGGTGGTCTAGTTTTATTCTTTTACATGTATCTGACCAATTTCCCAGCAGCTGATGGTAATTTCTATCTGCATTTAAATCATGCAGGAAGCCCTGGCTGCTGTGGCTCAGTGGATTGGGTGCTGGCCTGCGAACCAAAGGGTCACCGGTTGGATTCCCAGTCAGGGCACAGGCCTGGGTTGTGGGCCAGCCCCCCCAGTAGGGGGCGTGTGAGAGGCAACCACACATTGATGCTTCTCTCCCCCTCTTTCTGCCTCCCTTCCTCTCTCTCTAAAAATAAATAAAATATTTTAACAAATAAATAATGCAAGAAAATTCATTTTCTCTTTTTCTTTTTTCTGGTTCTTGTCAGTAATGAAAGAATATTTTGGAAGGAACCAAGACCACCTCCTGCCCTGTAACTATACATGGGTTCGCTTGTTGTTTGTGTAAATGAACCTTCTCCTTTTCTTATAGAGGACGCTGAAAGTCTCTTCAGTATGAACGGGCCCAAAATTTACACATTTCAAGAATATAAGCCACTTGGAACAACTTGAAAACAAACAAATACACACACACACGTATATTTTGCTGAAGTGTGAGTTACAGAAGATAGGAATTCAACTGGAAAGTTGAAAATTTGGGAAACCTAGTAGAAAATACAACTTTAAATAATAAACATGGCTTAAGATTTTAGGAAGCTATGGATAGGTCTCCCAAATCGATGTGGCCATTGAAAACTTTACCTTTATACTCCCATTCTGATTTGGTGCCTGAATCATTTAATTTGACTAGTAATCCTTGACCAAAATTGCATTTCCCTCTGGTCATAGGTATGGTATTTATAATTTGAAGCCACAGTATCACAGATGTTAAGCCTGTGGAATTCTTTTCTAACTTTTATCTTCTTCTAAAAAATATTTTATTTATTTTTTAGAGATGGAAAGGGAGAGAGAAGAGAGAAACATCAATGTGTGGTTGCCTCTCACACGCCCCCTACTGGGGACCTGACCCACAACCCAGGCATGCGCTCTGACTGGGAATCAAACCAGTGACCCTTTGGTTCTCAGGCTAGCACTCAATCCACTGAGCCACACTGGCCAGGACAAGCTTGTGGAATTCTTAGGCAATAATAGTGCAAGGGGCTGAATTTTTCAAACCCAAGAGTTGACAAGTTGCCACGCCTGTGTACTATCTGCTATTCTACTGCTATCGGCATTCTATCGTCCTCTCCACCGCCTATGTGATCAGATTTATACTTCTATCTCCAGGATCTCCTAGAGATAGAAATATAAATTGTAATTCAATCACCTGTTAATATTTCAATATTTGGTAAATCCATGACAGCTGGAAATTTTTCCATCTCCATTAACATGAAACCAACATCAGCTATTTTAATGAACTATGAATGGCTTATGAATTAGAATATCCATGTCAAATTATTTGCTATTGAGGACATGTGGTAAATGAGTACATATAAATGAAATTCAATCCGAAGCAAAAATTCCACACTTGAAATTATCTCCTGTTCTAGCAATCAGACTAACCGTTTAATGACCAAAGTACTATTTCAGGCTGTGATTATACAAGGTAATTATCGCATAAGGACTATACTACATGATGCTTGGTTAATGTAATATCTGTGCAGTGCTTTCCATGAGTAAAGCACTGTGCTGAGGGCACAGGATTTCAAGGTCAGATAGTGACTTCAAGGTTAGATAGTGGCTTCTAACTTGACTCTCCCTCCAACCCAACCAGCATTATTATGGGCATAAAACACTCCTGAAAGGTCTTCAAAAACTGGCTAGTATGGGAGGGGTTTTTTTTCCATATTAGTGAGTCTAGCATATTGCTGGAAATCCACAATTTATCTTTTTTCTCTAATTTCCCTTCTTATTTTTCCAGGCCATTCTCTCGGCAGTCACCACAGTAAACTTTTAAGTTATAAACCTATTAAAATGGAAATGTTATAGATCTCTTCATAGGATAGGGAACTAACTCTTTAGTTGGCAGGTAATTCCTTTCTTAATCTAGCCCTTGGCTATTTCCCTGTCTTCCTCTTCCAAAGGGTTTATTTCATACCAAACTAGGCAGCTTCCTGCCTCTGCCCCTGGCGTCTTTTATTCCTTCACCACTGATTGTCTTCTAAAAAAAACAATAGTAATTGTCATTCATGAGTCAGATGAAAAGTTATCCCGCCTATCAAGTTTTTCTTCATCTTCTATACTCCACTTGCGGCAAGGTGAAAATGCAGAAGGAAAAAAAAACACCTTGCATTTTTTTTTCTTTTTATATTCTCAGCCAAGGACATTTTTTCATGACTTTTAGAGAGGAAGGGAGAGAGAAAAACACTGATGCAAGAGAGAAGCATTGACCAGTTGCCTCCCATACATGGCTGGACCAGGGATAGAACCCGCTACCCAGGCATGCGTCCTGACTGGGAATTTAACCTGCAGCCTTTCAGACATGGGGCGATGCTCCAACTGAACCACTCCGGCCTCGGTAAACCCAACTTCCTGATATTTTCCTGTACTAATTTTTTTATATCTCTTAGATTGTAGATTCCTAGAAGGTAGAAACCATACACCCACAATTCTCTTTTCATACCTTTTCTATACCCTATTAACAAGCCTGAATCAAAGGTTCCATACCCAGCACACTTTATAAATCCAATCAACTGCTGGATCAGTGAATGAATGTGGTGGAAAGTTAGCTCTGCATGCAAACGTTCTACAAAAAAATAGTTCCTATTTGTAACTATTTTAACCTCGTGTCTTTTTATACTTGCACTGATTTTAAATTTTGAGATCTTCAACTAAGTGTGAACATTATGAAATGAGTAGTATTTTTTCTTCTAAATTGAAACATCATCCAATCTTTTGAATAATATTCACTGATCATTACATCAACAACATATGGTGGGTCCCAATGCCAGAACTTGGTATTACTCACTTGAGACATTTCCTTCATCTTTTACTGTTTAATAAAGGATGATGGCTCAAACATCTACTTCAAAGTAAATTTAGATGTCCTTTCCCAAGGAGCCATCATTGTACAACTTGACACAAGAGGGAAGAGGATGGAAAAGGAGTCACTCAAGAAATTCACTTCCTTGAATTTCCTACAACAGAGCTAATAGATTTTTTACATACATTTTTTTTGTGGAAAATCGCAATGACCACAATAGTCATTCTATTATTAAGTATTATTTCATAAATCTTTTAAAGTACGTGGTTGATATTTGCTACGTCATATAGTGGATAAGCCTCCTCCAATTTGAGGCTACTAAAGGCCAGCAGCACGAATATGTTAAAAACACAGTCACACCTTTGTGTCTTTTTAAAACTAAAATTTATTCATGCCAAATAACTTTGCTTCATTTTCAGACTCTCTGAAGTTTATGTAGCAATGACACATAGCTTTAATAAATATAAAAGCATATCTTTCTTTAAAAGAAAACTTTTTTAAAAGAGATTTTATTTATTTATTTTTAGAGAGGGAAGGGAGGGAGAAAGAGAGAGAGAGAGAAACATCAATGTGCAGTTGCTGGGGGCCGTGGCCTGCAACCTAGGCATGTGCCCTGACTGGGAATCGAACCTGCGATGCCTGGTTTGCAGCCCATGCTCAATCCACTGACCTATGCCAGCCAGGGCAAAAGAAAACTTTTAAACATTGAATAATGAAAAGCATTTTACTTAAGTCATTTAAATGCAGATCAGAGTTGCAAAGTGCCTGAGCAAAAATAATAAAAGTGTTCTATTTACTATTTATAAAGAGGTGTTGAGTGTGTTAAATGTCTTGTCTCAGTTATACTTGGGAAAACTCTACTATGATCTTCTTGAGTTGAAGAACTCTACACTCTAGTGTATTAACTGTCTTGTTTCATTTGGCCAGAAAATAAGATAGTTTATATAATACATATGCCTTATGTAATGTGTATTATATAATAATTTATACTTGTTCCTTGTCCCCCAAAACAACTTTTTCCAGATCTGTTAAAATCACAAATAATTTAAAGGATGCCTCATTCTAATAAAAATGTTCTCATTAATTAGCATATTATATGTAATCATTATTTTCTTTTGAAATAACACACTTCTAGATCAGGTATACTAATCACAAGTACTTGTATTGTTTTACCAGGAAGTGAAAATATATGAAGCAGAATAGCAAGAATTGGATTGTAGAGTGATGCCCCACTAAATAAATTCAAATATTGCTTTGTTGTTTCTGTTATTATTTAATATTAGACCAGGTTTTTAAAAGAAAAGGAAAATTGGGGGAAAACCTTAAAACAGGTTTCTGCTGTTCAACTTACTTCAGTACAACCAACAATGAAGCAAAGCTATTCGGTAAAAAGTAAGGAATCTGAACCAGGTAGAGACTGCAGTTAATCATAATGTTACAACACATAGTAATCGTAACGAAGGTTATTGGCATAAGATGTTAATAATAGGGAAAACTGGGAGTGGGGTACAGAAACACTTTCCTATGTTTATCATTTTTCTGTAAATCTCAATCTGTTATAGAGAAAAACTGTTTTAGAATTCATCATCCTTAGGATATTTATTCAATGCATTACTAGAAGTTTCATAGGTACAACTCATTTTCAAGCAAAAATGTCAACTTCTAAATATCTACCCAGGAACACATTGTTACTTTTTACTGTCGACTCCTTCAGATTCACTTTCCCCTTTTCCCTGCGTGTTGTACAAAGCTTCCCTGCTAGATTACTTTCCTTCCCTCACGTGTAGGTAAGTGTGGCTGTGGGTCTAAATTCTCACCAATGAAATGAGATCGGAAATCCCACAGGCCACGCCCAATGCACGTGTTTAAAGGAAACTCAGCCTCGGCTCTCGGTTGCTTACCCACGCCCTGCGTGCGAGTGGCCCTGAGTGGAACTTCCTAGAAAGTCGGGTTTCCAGGGAGCAGAGCCCCAGCTATCCCTGAAGGAACACTCTGGCAGATCCTGCACCCCCATCCTACACATTAACTAAGAGGAAAATAACTCTATCTCTTTTTGTGAGCCGTTCCATTTTAAGGCATGTTAAAATTCTGGTTCAGCTTTCATTCTAATATAATAATGTACCCTACGCATTGCTTCTCTCCCGTATGTCCTCCAATCGAATACATAACTACCCTAATGCACTTTCATAGGAATGGGCCCAACGCTCACCGTTTACACAATATAGAAATGCTTTTCAGTGTATTCAGTAACTTAGCAGGAACTAAATAGTTGTTGTGTGTTTTTTTTTTGGTAAGAATATCATCTAGAAATGCAAACCTTATACCCCTTTTATGGCCTAGAACTGTTTTGCTGTAATGCTTTTTGATGGAGCTTTTTGTACATTTCGCGCACAAGCACAGTAAGTCACGGAAAAGGCCATCCGATACCTTCTGCGGGTGCAATAGCACATCCGTCACGGTCATTACCGTGGCACATACTCTTGTTTTGCTGCATACTAAGCGACTCTGTATCGCTCAAGCCTCACGTTTACGCCACTTCCCACAAGCCTCAGCCTATTATTTAGGTACAAGGCATTTACATACGGTTGTTCTAAACCTTTTTTGAAAAACACATTACTCCTGGTTAAAGTGGACACTGAAAGGGATTTGGGATGCACTAAAATGTGCATGAATTAAAACGACTTTTTCCAGGAGTGATTTGAAACCCGCGGTGATGAGGGGACCTGAGATTGTGTACCTGTGTAACATATGGTTTGGTCAAATATGATTTATACCTATGAAAATTGGACTCCGCTGGGCTCCTAGTTACCTACTTTTGACTCTTGTGAGCCAAGGATTTTAAAAGGATGTTCTAATCTTTGGGAGAGTTTACCTAATTATTAACTATTTACTAGGCTGGGCCAGTCTCATTCTCTTAATAGCCTTGATGACATGCGTCAAACTGAAATCAAAAGATTTAACTTTGTTTTCATTCTGTTGGCACAGTTATTAAACCACACATTCGCTGATTCAACAAAAAATGCACCATGCCCCAACCACGTGCCTGTCATGTGCTAGGTATTAAGAACAGTGCAGAGGAAAGAGTATCACACTGTGGCTGGGTTGACTATCTTCGGGTAATGTTCATTCTTTCCTTCCCCTACCATTGCAACTCCTGAGTTCTGGCTGGCACTGGCTACCCATCAAGAAAGCACGTCCCCCAGCATTACCTGTGACCTGTTGTGCTATCTGGCCAGATCTGGCTAATAGGAGGTGACAAGAAGGGATGTGTGTTTGGCTCATTTTCTCAGAGCCAGCTCCATCATTTTCAGGGTTCAGTGCAAAACAAAAATGCAGGAGCGTGGTGAGAATTTAGAGACGGTGAGAGTAGCACATTAAGCCACACGCAGGTCCTTCCACATGAGGTAGGGGTGGTCCCTGGAATGGCCCAAGGTGGCACATCCACGAAGCTGACTCTGCATGCTCTTCGCAGGCACAGGGCAGCTTGTCCGTCCTTGAACTTCTACCTCTTCCCCACATGCTGGGACAAAGTAACTACTCCTGGCCCTGGAAGAGCCGTGCACCCAGAGGTAAAAGCCACGTGTTTGAGATGAAATCGATACCCATGATCCCTGGACTAATGACCTATTTTTTCATCATTACAGGGCACTTTGTAAATATGACCTAACAAAATTGAAACTATGTTATTTGAACACACACACAGAAATTAAAGCTGAATTGGTAAACTGATCCGATGTTATTTCTTCAAGGGGCCCTCCACTGCCTTCAATAGGGGCGCACCCAGGTTCGCCATACCCTGCGTTCTAAAGACGTGTTTCTCTCCTATTTAATTCGATGTACCGAATCATTAATTGCATTAATTAATGTGGATGTCAGTTATGTCAAACCGTTGACACATATAAAATTTACATACTGTTTCCACATCGGCTGACTCCATTACTCTCGTTACCATCACTGTCCGGACTTACACAGTCTGTGCAGCGTCTTCCAGGCGGTGGCAAGTGGCCTGGGTGGGTGGACGGTAGGTGACACGAGGCACCGCCATCCCCTTCGAGGACAGTAACATCAAAGCCATGTGACAGAGGATAACACATTCACTTTTACCTATTCATGTGCAATTGGCCCTTGAAGAACACAGGTGTAAACAGCACGGGCCCACTTGCACATGGATTTGTTTTCAATAAATGCCTGTCCACTTTTGATCTGTGGCTGGGGGGGCCTGGATGCAGAGGACCGATTGCACGCATTGATCTACCCCGTGTTACCCAGGGACTTGAGCACCCACAGAGTGTGGTACCTGCGGGGGTCCTGGAACGGATTTCCCACAGGTACCAATGGGTGATGGGTAAGTTTTCGGGGAGCCAAAAGTTATATGCAGATTTTCAACAGTGAGGGGGCTGGTCCCCCTAAACCCTGAGTTATTCAAGGGTCTACTGTAGATTGACAGATGCATATATAAGTGGTAGCTAGGTAAATACAAGTCAATACAGTGTGAAAATACATAGGGAAAAAACCTAAGTTGTAATGTAACAGGGTTTTGTTTGTTTGTTTTTTTAAAATAAGATGATTTCTTCTAACTGAAACCCATGTAAACAGTACAAATTAATGGCACGTCTGGTTGAAACCAGGCTGAAGTACCATGTAGGAAGCTGAGGCCTCGTCTCTTCACCGTGGCGGAGACCTTTTGGGTGGCGCCTGACTCATTTCCATGGACCTTGAGCAGTGGGAACGTACAGTAAAACACTACTCTTTTCATAGTAAATTGCAGTCAGGGACTCTAGTGTTTTTGTGCTCAGCATGGTGTTACAATAATTAAGCCACTCAGTTCCTCTGGGTCCTGAGTTCCTCCCATGTACACTTAATGTCTATTTTTGCTCTGAGTTCTCTTCCAACTGAAAAATTCCTAAGGCTTCATGTGCAAACTGATTCAAACAGTAGAGCCCTCTTGGGTAAGAGGGGCCCCAAATCTCAATGGTGGTGATGGCCACACGTTGAGTGTTCAGATGGGAGTGGGATCTTAATGGGTGAGGAGGGCACGAGGGCACAGTCCAGATAAAGCAGGTGCCCTGTCATCTGGGAAGGCGATGCAGACCCTGGCCACAAGGGACACCTGTCATGGCTTGAAAGTTTCATTTTCACGTTTGAGTCAAATGCTTTGATTTTTGGAAAAGTCAACATTGTTTTTTGAGCACTGTTGAATGCAATGATTGCCTCAGTTTTTCAGGGAGAGTTAAACATTAATGCCACTCTCCATTGGCAAGCGTCCCTGGTACACAATCTGATATAGCTGGCTTTTTTGCAGGAACAAAGGCACAATTGAGTTTGCCAATACAGCCGTTGCCAAAACCATGATGCCTACTGCCCCGTGATAATGGAAGGGTGGGATGGGCTAGAAGGGAAATGCAATGCATGATTCATTAGATCAACTTATTTTGTACCATAAATTAAATTCCCCCAAATTTTCATTAGTCATGTTGAATACAGGGATCACAGAGAAGTATATCTGAATTTTAGAGAAAAGATACCTATCCGAAAGATGGATTACTAAAAATGAGCGCCATATATTTATCTGTCTATGCAGGATTTTTTTTTAAAGATTTTATTTATTTATTTTTAGAGAGGGAAGGGAGGGAGAGAGAGAGAAACATCAATGTGCGGTTGCTGGGGGTCATGGTCTGCAACCCAGGCATGTACCCTGACTGGAGGATTTTTTTTTTATTTTAAAAAAGGCCAACAAAACAGGGCAATGCTGTAACCTTTCTAATGGCCTTGACATTCGCAGAGGTTGAACGTCTCCATGAAATCTGCTCCTATGGATTCTGAAGAAAGGGGGTGCCCAGGCGTCCTAACTCATCCCTAGTGCCCCAGGGCCATCCAGGGGCATGCAGGCCCTGCTCGGCCCATTTCCTCTTTTTCATTTAAAGATTTTATTTATTTATTTTTAGAAAGAGGGGAAGAAAGAGAGGGAGAGGAGCATTCACGTGTGGTTGCTGCCTACACACCAAAACCCAGGCATGTGCCTGCCTTCCCTCTTTGAAATATTCTTGTTCCATGTCAACATGTCTGAAACCCATCCCTCCTAACAGGTAGCACCAGCACAGTAGTCTTCTTTTCCTTTCCCCAAATGAGCAGTTTTTAATTGCCATAGACTGAATGCTTGTGTCCCGCCAATTCGTGTGTTGAAGCGAATTCCCAGTGAGACATAGAATTAGGAAGCGGGGGCCTGCGGAGGGGAGGGCGTCAGAGGGCTGGAGTCCCCGTGAACGGAGTCAGTGCCCCTGTGAAGGGGACAGAGAGAGCTCCCGGACCCCTCTTACCTGGCGAGGACACAGGGACAAGACGTTTGTCTATGCAGACTATCCGAAGACACCGAATCCTCCTGCGCCTTGACCTTGGACTCCCCAGCCTTCAGATCTGTAAGAAATAAGTGATTTTTGTTGAAGCCACCCGATCTATGCTATTTTATTATAACGGTTTGAACACAAACTAAAACATGTATAAAGTGGGTAAAACTTTTAAAAATCACTGCTGTCTTAAAAATCATAAATGTAGCTATGCCCCAAGTGGTAATGAAAGATTTTCATGTCTCTTATTTATTCAGTAACAGACATTTGTCAGGAACTAAATGCCTGGCATAGTTGTAAGTATTGTGCAAATACTTACACATTTAGTTCACAGAGCAACCCAGGAACGTCTGTTTTTAGCACTAGTGTACAGATTGAACCAACCAAGGCAGAGAAAGGTGAAACAATTTACCCAAGATCACCCAGCCGGCAAGTAATAGAACCAGAATTAAACAGAGGCATTTTAGTTGAGAGTATGTTCATACTTCTCATCTCTTCAAAAAGTTGCAGTATCATATATTACATGTATTTATACGCATCCTTTATAGCAACTTCATTCATGGCCACTCTTTATATCAGGAAAACCTTAGAGACCAAAAGTGGCTCATGTTGCTGGGTTCACAGCAATAACTGCAGCAAATCTGTAAAGTGTATTAATAATCATCCATTCACTTCAATTACCTCACGCATTACACTTGTGTTTTTTAAACGATAATTGAGCGTTTCTGCATGATAGTATGAAAACCCTGGAAATTAATTTTCCTTTCGCCATATGCAAATTATCGCATCCTTAATACTGTAACTAATTTACTCTCTGAGATACTAACCATTCCCCTTGGGCCCTTAGTTCTTAATTTCTTGCCTTCTCGGCTCCTTCACTCGGCATCCTTCGCTCTGTGGCTTTTATTTGTTTGCATTCGAAGCCAAATTCCTAGGAAGTTAGTAACTACTGTTTTCCTGTGGCTGCTGTAACAAATGACCACCAACTCGGTGCCTAAAACAATTTACATTTACTTTCTCACATTTCTGGAGGCCAGAAGTAAGAAATCAGTGTCGAGGAGCAGGCAGGGCCCCATGCGCCGCAGAGGCTCTTGGGAAGAATCTATTCCTGGCTCTCTCCCAGCTTTGGGGGGTAGGGGGGTGCTGTCTGCCATTTCAGCTGCTGGAAACCTTCCTCCCCACTGCTGACCCCACCCTGTGTGTGGACTCACACAGTAAAACTTAATGAAAGAATCTTCAGACCTAATGAAAGCCCTTCAAAATGCAAAACAAAGGAAAACAAAGATTGGACCACAGCTACAGGCAAAAAAAAGAAACATGAAAGAGAAAGAAGTTCTAGGAGGCAAGATGTGAATAGAACATAAATTTATCACCACAAAGAGTTAGGAAAAGAAATGGAAGTCTACTTGACCACAGGCAACGTTCTTATGGCCTTTCATTAAGAGAAGGCTCTTCTGTAATATAATTCAAGTTACAGGTACAGAGACACAGAGATGCATTCATGGCGTATTTCCCAATGCCGGTACATTTAAAAGCTCTGCCGCGCAAAACCACACTAAATAAATGGCTACGTTGTGACGTGTCAGGAACATGAGGTTTTTATCCTTCTTTCCTCTCACATGTAAACTGGTCCTTTAATTCAGTTTGTCCGGAGCAAATGCATGGGCTCTCTCCTCTCCGAGAGAACCGTCCTTTTGAGAGAGAAGCCGGGTGTGGTTGAACATTTTATAAAAGTAGCTCAGGGTGTAAAGATGGGCATAAAAGATGAATTTTGCAGGTGCGCATGCATCCTGTGCAAACAACAGGCAATCCTCCAGGTGAGCCAGCGTGGGCTGCTCCACAGGGAAGCATCCTTCGGCTTTAGAGTCGATCTCATTTGTGTGGCTTAGGCAGGGCTATCAGCAAAATGTGAAAATGTCTGTGTAGGCTGCTCTCACCCTATGGTCAACCGGCGCTGTGGCTGGGTGGGTCCTTGTGGTTTTTATTAGGATTGCAAGGCGCACCTCTGCAGCCACCACCAGGGGACTTTGGAAGAGACACATTTGCGTGGCGCACCTGGGGCCACAGAGCAAGGCCCTAGGTAGTGAGAGGGCCTGGTGGGGGTGGGGGGCTGGTGTCGAGGGTGGGTTCCAGGAGCTCCATGGTGAATTTCAAACATAACAGCAGGACTTTAAAGTGCAGGAAGAGAAGCGACAGGCCGCCCACATGGTCAGCTGGGAGGGGGTGGCCGGGCTCTTTATCCAGTCCTGGGCGGCTGGTAATGTGCTTCTACTTGAGATGGTCGCCTCGGGAGTGAACAGCCGGGCAACAAAGCTTCTCATCACTGATAAGAAAGCTTAACTCTAAGGGCTCACACTACCAAGTCCGTTGGTTGTGTGTGTGTGTGTGTGTGTGTGTGTGTGTTGGACTATTTCTTAATTTTTCTTGGTGGGCCAACATCGGATTTCAATTCATGCAGTTTGGTGCCTCTTAAGCTCTACTTTCTCTTTCTGTTGTATTTCAGCTTCTCCAATTCCATTTTCCTTTTTCCTTTTGTAATCACTAGTTTGGAGAATAACAATTTATTGCATCACCATTTATCACCCGTGTTTCTGTCGTCTCGCTGGTTGTTTGTTTTAATCTAGTTGCTTTTTTCTCTAAATTCTGGGTGTTAATTATATCTTTTATATCACAATTATTTTTCCTGTAGTATTGTTTCTGACCGAAACTTCTCATAATACTAATATTTGCTCTACAAGTATTTTTAGTTTAAAAATATGTCATTCACCTTGTTTTTCCCCGAGTCTCAATGTCCCTTTAAATCAACTGTTTATTTACTATGCCTTTTCCTCTCCTGTCTCCTATAATCCATTCTTGTCTCAAATGTAACAATGTGAAAAGCAGACACTTTCTCATATTTATTCTGTGTGCAGTATTAAATCTATTTCAAAATGCAACAGCTATTGAGTATTGAGATTGTGATAAGTTACATTTTCCTTTCTTTAGATGGTAGGACCATATCATAACACCCCTTCTGATTTTTTTAAAAAATTCATTGTCCTGATTATCCATTTATGACTGACGGGAGAGCTATTCAGGCCTGCCGTTCCCCAAGAACTGGCCTACGGGATTATTTTGTCCTCACTTCTTAAACATGCGACTGCTTTAAGAATCCTCCCTCAAAGACTTGAAGGCTGGTAAATACACACAGCTACCTCCCCCATGGTTTTTCAGGTTCTAATTAGTATGATGATCCACTTCCCCCAAGAGGGACCTGTTTCTTCTCTTACCGGAAATGTCTGACATTAGATTTCATCCCTAAAACAGTAATGCACATACAATACAATACAATACAATACAATGCAAATACAATACATACAATGCAAATACAATAAAATCATGTAAATAAATAAAAAACAAATAAAAGCCCCAGCAGTTCTGTGTCCTGTCTCTTGCCTTTAAAAAGTAAGTGAAAATGATAAATCCCACAGTTACGTTGTTATAAAATGTATTCGGTTCCGGTCTCTTTCCATAGTGACCTTCCTCATAGGCAATGACTTGTCTCCCTACAGTACTAACTGTCCTTTTTTTAACGTGACAATCTTTTTTTTTCAGAATTTTGCTGAGACCATTTAACATTAAGTCTGAAAAGATCACTTTAACAAGATAAAACACTATAGTATGCAAGTGAACAAGAAAATACTCATTTCTCGAAGTTGTCCATCACTTTATGGTGCATACGTGTTTGTCAGACAATGCGTGAGCAAGATGAGTGGACAGGTAACTGTAGGCAGAGCGGCCACACATATCACAGGTAATCTTGTTTGAACGCCGGTTTGGGAACTGAAGAACTTTCAAGAGCTTACACGTTGCCAGAGCGTCAGGCATTCACACAGTTCTCGTATTCTTGCTTCCTACTTTTTAAAAAATACAGTCCTCCCTCTGGTTTCTATACTCTGCCTATCTAAGTGAGAGGGCATTGGCTTAGACCCCTCGGCTTTGCTCGGAAGAACCCACATTAATCACTGCTCGTCAATATTCGTCATGGTAACAGCTGCTGTTGGTAGTGCCATTTATTCTTTCTCACCTTCTCTGCTTGGCTGTCAAGTGAAAAACGTTTATGGTTCTTGAGGGAATGATCCTTCTCTATGACCATCTCCTTTGAGAAAAAAAAGTGTCTTCTCTTCAGCGTATTCTGGCTTTGGTATTTCCTTGTAAATGTAATGGCACCGATGCAACAATTAATAGTCTCCTTTAATTGAGTTCATTTATAACAGAGTGGAGTTAAACCAACCAAAAAGCCATTTAACAGAACCCTGAACTCTAATAGCATTTCGAGTGCTTTTAAAGATGATTAAAAAAAACCTTACATAGTCTTGTGAAGATCATATTTGCGCATTGTGTGACTTACACTTTGACTATAATAACACCCTAGTCCTCTCCAATAAATATTTGGATTACTTTAGTTTTACATGCTAGTAAATGATGTTTTGGGTATCTTTTGAGTTAATCAGTTTTTATTGCTGCAATCTTCTTTAATGGTCTCTTACACTCCTGGTTTAATAAAGACTTGGGGTCCTTTGCCAGCTTTTATGGCCAATCCACCCAACATCTTAGCTCATGGAAAGGATACATTTATCCGAAAGAGTGGAGGCTGAGCTTCAAATCATCAAATGTACTTTAAAAAAAAAACAAAACTGGGGTGATACCAGGAGAGATTTCTGTCTTCTGGTAAGGGTGAATTTAGTGATTTTAGAGACATACCCTACCGAAAACTATTTTTAAAAAGCTGGACCACAATCGCTTTTAAAAAATTATTTTTGAGTTTCATTAAAATTGACAAAATAGTGAAACATGACCCACCACCAAACAGAAATCAGCATGTTAAAGAGGCAAACCCAAATCGATGCACCTGACTCACAGTTCTCCCCGGAGCAAGCGTCATCCATGGTGCACGCAGTGTGCAGCACCACTGACTCAATCAGTGATCAATCCTCCGCTCTTGGCTCTGCACCACCTTCCTCCGCCCGGCTTCGCGAGGCCTGAAGCAGGCAGACCCCGCAGCCACCTCTCCCTTGCCAGCGGGCCCAGGGCTGGGCCCTGGACAGAGGGCAGGGGAGGGGCACCACAAGACACCGGAGAGGGGGCTGCCTCTGCTGGTTCCATCGTTTGTCGTTGACTTTCCGTTTCCTTTACAAACTCTATATTATTTATTGGCATTTTCAAGTCTTTACGAACTCAAAAATCTGAGTTATCTATGGACTGGCTTCTAGTAGCGTTTATTATTTTTTTTGTCGTGGTAGTGGTGATATTTTCCTGATGCTTTGTGTATCTGATGACCACCAACAAACAGAACCTGGGACAGTTGTGTTGTGACGTCACAAAGGCTCCTTCAGGCCACTCCTCCTCCCGACTGGGGGGCGGTCCACTGCCTCAGTTAGCCGGGAAGGAGCCCAGGCGGGGCGGGGCTTCAGTTTGGGGAAGATGCACGCCACACGCGATTTGTTTCTGCTCTTCGAAAGGGATCCTCTTGGCTTTTCGCTGGAGAGCAGGAAGGGCCTGTATCTCTAGAGCAGCGAGAGACTGCCAAGTGCAGGCCTGCCGTGGGGCAACTTCTCAATCATTCCTTACCCTTTACCCCCGCGGGTCAAAGATGTAACAAAGGGCCGGCGGGGCTGTTGGAAACAACGGCTGGAATGGAGGCAAGGAGCACCTGCCTTCAGGTGCGTTTGTCTCCCGAGCACTGCCAGACGAAAGGGATCTCACGCCGTCCAGCACCAGGCCAGTCCGCCCCAGGAGTCAGCCAGAATAGGGGCAAAGGCGGTTTGAGATGCCTCCAGCTGTCTGCCCACCACGACGGTCCTGTGTCGCAGCTAGAGGCCTGTCCCCTGTTCTGGTCCCTCTGCTGGGGGCAGACTGGACCCTCGGCTTAGGTCCCGATTCAGCCCATGCCCTCTCGGGGCGAGGGGGGCAGCCGCGCCCCTGGGCCGGGCTCTGTCCTGCACAGGTGGTGCCAAGGGGAAAACGTCCCATTTCTGCAGTGTATCGGCATTTCCTTGCTGATTCGTTTGGCACCGTCGGAACCTTACAATGGAGCACATCCGGCCTGGAAGCGAAAGTGTTTGTTTTTCTTCATTGAGATGTCTTTCCTGACATTCACTCAATTTTCGTATCCAGTTTGAAAAGTTTTGATGATGGTCTATTGTATTGTAACCATCACCGCGATTGAGATTTCCAGCGCCCTGAGTATTTTCCTCGCCCTCACTAAAGGTGATCCCCCAGGGTAGATTTTGATTTAGTTTTTTCTTTTAGAGATAATTTTGTTTTCTTATGTAATTTCTTTCCCGAGTGCTATCAGTTCATTTCATCGCTCCTTTCTGTTGTTGTTGTTTGTTTGTTCTAAAATTTCTATTCTAAGTTTTGAATTTCTGACTTCTGGTACCCTGTCATATCTTTCATTGCTTACTTAATCATAATTAATTGATTTTGAAATATTATGTTAGAAATGTTCTCTACTTTGTGGTTGCATGTTTGGGTGGTGTTTTTAATAGCTAATTAATATTGATTATCTTCCACCGTTTCACTCGTATTGTTTCTTTTTTATGGATGATGCTTGACTTTACCCATTTATTTTAATTTGTGCTAATTTTTATTTCTGGGCCCAAAATGACAAGTGTTTATAAAGAGAGGGTGACATTCTAGGTACCCTTCCTGCTGGCAGTTAGATACAACTTCTTAAACACATGACACTTTTTCTTCTTTTTTTCATAAAGGTATTTGGTGAATTATATGATTTTGTAATGGAACCCTTACTTTACATCCCCTGATTTATTTTATTTTGTTTTGTTGTGTTTTATTTTAATCTCTTCACCATCAAGCCTCTCAGTGGTAGCTCCCTCTTCCAAGTTTCTTTCCTTTCCCTCGAGGAAGCCTCCTAAACAGCAGGATGACTGTAAACACACATTCCCGCTCAGCCTTTGGGCTCCCTGGTAGGCAGTGCTCTGGCCCAGTAGGTCTCAGACCATTTCTCAATGTGTCCTCTTTCAGGGTCAAAACTCTTTGCTTCTGCAGGTCACACTACACGTTTATCCACTATGAGTACTCTTTTCTTACTTCCACTTAATTTTTACCTTTCTCTAGGTAGACACGTGGAATTCAGAGCACCTTTGCTACCTTCAGGTCATATTTCCGTATATCGTGACCGAGTTCTGCAGGGACACAGACCCCAGAGCACACACACAGGGAGGGAGAACTGGGGGTGGGGAAGAGAGAGGGGTTATTGTGGGCACTGGCCCCCATGGTCTGGCAGCTGAGACACATACCACGATCTGCCGCCCGCAAGCTGAAATACAATTCAGTCCGAGGCTGAAGACCCGGGAACTAGGCGGGCTATTCAACGGAACAGGCTAAAGGCCCAAGATCCAAGAATGCCAAAGGTCAAGGGCAGGAGAAGATGAAGCCCCAGCTCAAGAGACAGAGAGAGAATTGACCCTCCATCTGCTTTTTTTGTTCTGCTCAGACCCTGGGTGGATTGGATGCCTCACTTCATATCGGTGAGGGCAAACCTTCTCGATTCATTCTACTGACTGGTTCAAATGTTGACCTCTTCTGGAAATAACTGCCCCTCCCCCCACATACACACAGACATACCTAGAAATAAAATCTCATAAGCTATTTGGGGAGCCCTTGGCCAGTCAAGTTGACACACAAAATTAAATAACATATAGGTAAAACAAATGAAGAAGTCTATGCCCTAGTTTTGATTTTTGGAGAAGGTGAGAGATTTCTTTAAGCAAGTTCCATATTTTGTACCTATTTCCTTAATTTCACTTGTATGTTGGGCAATTGAGGTCTTTATTTGAGAAAGTCAACTCCGTCCTCATTTCTACAGGGTCTGGCAGAAGTAACGCCCGCCTGAGTGTGGTTGGCTGGGTGATAATATGGGTGTAATAATTTATCATTTTAATTTGAATATTTCACCTAATATGTCATACAGTGTGCTTGAGTGTGATATTGTTATATTACAGAATCACATGCTTATGATTTGGTAATAAAAGGTTGTGTAATTTAAAAAGGGGGAATTATTTGCTGGACCCTGTGCTTTCCCTTCCTCAACGTTCCACTCCACAGTCACGATGCCAGCCCACCCTCAGCTTCTCACATCTCCAAAATGTACAGGCTCACCGGAGTCTCAAACTCTTTGTGTATCTTACTCTCCCTTTGCTGGGTACTGCCCCCCCCACCCCAGATTCTCACAGAAATCCTGGTCACCTACATCTCTGCTCAAATGTCACCCATTTTTCAAATGTTTAAAAGGTTTTATTTATTTTTAGGCAGAGGGGGAGGGAGAAAGAGAGGGACAGAAACATCAATATGTGGTTGCCTCTTGCACACCCTCTACCTGGATCCTGGCCACAACCCAGGCTTGTGTCCCGACTGGGAATCAAACCAGTGACCCTTTGGTTCACAGCCCGGCGCTCAACCCACTGAGCCACACCAGCCAGGGCAAATCTCACCTGTTCCATCAGGTTTTAGGAGTTCCTAGCCAATGGGCCCCTCTGCAACGTCTCTAGCCATTGTTCCCCTACAACTCATTTCCTTTTCTCCCAACACTTACTCCTCTTCAAAAGTGTGTTATGGACAGATGTGCGTCTATATTTATAGGCTGCCTCCTGCTGTAGAATGTAACTCCAAAAGAGCAGATATTATGTTTGTTTTTATTGTATTTCCGGCGCCCAGAACCATGTCTATACATAGGAGGTATATAACACATATCTGTTGAACAAATAGTATTTTTCTCAAATTCGGTTTGATTTTTTTTTTTACATATTTATACACAGTAGTGCTCGGAGAAAAATCCAATATTTTGCCAGAAAACTGTGTCAGCTCCGCATTCCATTTTGATTTATCACATCAGAAGTGCTCTCTGTTCTCGGAGTAGGATTACTGGATCGAATTGAAACTTTGAATTATGATTCAATTTATAGTTCTTGAATAGACATCACCCGAAAGTTATTTAAAGTTCTGTCATTGTCAATAAAGAAGCGTTTTATGTCTTTGCATCCTACCTACAAGTTCAGAGGGAGACTGCCCCCCTAAACAGCATCTCTTGTTATGTAGGCTTTCTTTCTAAGTCGCTCTGCGTGGTGTCTCTCTGCACTCAACGCTCACTCTGCAGGGGACTTTATTTACCCAAATTCTACACCTCAAAGCCGGGTAAGCACTTTCAAGAAGCTCACTAACAAGATATAAACATAGCATTTATCATTTCAAAAATGTTTTGCTTTTTTTTTTTTTTTTTTGGTCATCCTGTCTCCTGAAACTTCAAGTCTCCAAAAAATCTTAGCCTTTGAAGGTCCATAACAAAGGCATAGAAAACTAAAAATGAGAAAATTGTGCAACCCATGGCTAGTCTTCCTGCAAGCTCTGTGGGGTTCACAATGTTCCCAAGACGTTTCAGCCCCAGAGAGAGGCAGCAATTTTGGTTGCCCCTTCTCGGAGCGGTATTCCTGAGGTGCAGTCCATTAAATAGAGAGAAGGGAAGAAAGAGGAAGAGAGAGAGAGAAGAAAGAGCTCTCCACAGCACATGAAAGTCTCTACTGCTATCGGGGTGTAGTTATATTTGTCATTTCTGAGCAGCGTTTCACAAACTTCCTGCTGCCACCCTGTCGAGTCCCTGTATGTTACAGAGGTTACAGAGTTCGGAGAATCAGACATATAGGCTACTTAAGGAGTATAGCATGGAGAATAATTATTCAGCAACTGAATAAGGAAAATGGAGACTATGTACATTACTCAACGTGCATTGAAATAATTAGCTATTTGTACATGACTCCCCTAGTTTTTGAAGTTATTGGATATTTTATATATTAATTAAATACACATGTACTTCATTGTAAGGCTACAGCTAACAGAAAATCTGAGAAGCCAAAGGCACACACAGTATCATCAACTCCTTGGATAATTATTTTAAATGACAGTATTGTGTATATACACAAAAGAACAATACAAAGAAACTAAAGTTGGTCACCATTGCTATCATTAAAATACAAAAAAATGGGAATTTCTTAAGTCAAAGCAAGAAAATTAAGCCAAGTCTTCCTTCTCAAAACGTGTTCCTTCGAGTTTGCTCACATGTTGTTCTCCTGGTTATGTAGTCAGAATCCCAGCTGCTCTGGTGTACTCCCTGTTACTGTGCGCGTTCTGACCTCCTTGAATTTATTCACGTCATTCCCTTTGTCTTGAGGGCACTCTCCTGGCACATTTGTGTGTGGGTGTGTGTGCATGTGACTAACTCCATAACCTGACTCTAATAGGAGATTTCGTAAAACTCGATAGTGATTTCCAGTCTTACATAAAAGGGCCGAAAACCACATAGAATAATGAAATGTTGGACTGGATACAAATGTCCTTTTATTCTACCTATGCCCGGATGGGTGAACTTTGCTGCTTAAAATGAGGACCACTGGGCAGAGGGTGGCCAGTCACGGGAGACAGGCATCCAGACGGAGCCCACAGGAACATGTGACATATGACAATTTTCTTAAAAACACAATTTTTAACACCGGAGAGAATTGTGGCTCTCACACCAATATGAAGAGGAACACACGTGAACGTGTTTGTTAGAGGCACATGCTTTTCTTTTATTTTTGTTTGAAAAGACTTTATTATTTTGGAAGGAAAGTGTTTTTTTCCATGGGAAGTCCTTGCGTGCCCATAGAAAAGAACTGCCATGCAATGCTCCAGTTGTCTCCCAGGTTATTCTATAACCCGGGAAGTGACAGAGTAGCTCCCATAACGTCAGAAGCAGGTGCCCCGGGAGGGAGGGTGTGCTGCGGCCGGTGCAGAGACTTCCGCCGGAGCACACGCTTCCACAAATGGCAGGTGATAGCGTGTGGGAAGATGCCTCTTCGCTGCGATGGGTTGAAGACAGAACAGAACAGGCTCCTCGGAGGGCGGACTGAGCTTACAGCCTTTGGAGACAGAAAAGTCGTGTTTCTCCGGCAGGGACTGCGGACAGAACAGCTCACTAGGATGGCACTGTGTTTCTACACCCTACCCACAGAGTCCTGGTTTATCATGGGGAACGTGCCACTTAACTTGGGTTGGAAAACCTATTAGCAAAAGTGGAAAAGCATGTCCTGTTCCTACCAAGAGCAGAGGGCAGGAGGGGACAACCGAGGCGCTTCCGCAGTGACAATAAAAGAGGGCTGCACCTTCGCAAAACGCATCAGCAAATGTTCCTTTCGGCCTGCGACCTACGGCACATGCACGGGATTTCAAAACGCCCTCATTCCTTTGGCCTCCTGGCCTCCGGTCTTGGCTTTGCTGGGCGTCTGTCCAGTCCACTTGGTGGAGCGAGTCCAGTTCCGAGAGGAAGTGGGTGGCTGTCATCACACGCAGTGTTTAAGTGCAGACAGCCCCTCCTCGCTTTGGCTGTGGCAGTCTGGCCCGAAGGTGCCAACAGGGAAACAGGGACACCTTCTCCAAAGAACATCACTTTCTCAATAACTATTGGCATTAGGAGGCTGTTTAAACTAACCCATTAAGAACATTAAAAAGGCCATCAAGTTATAGCTTACTAACAGTTGCGGCAATGCTGTAGTCAGAAGATTGACATTCGTATGTTCAGCCAGAGCAAAGTGTATGGGGTGGGGTCCTCACCACCTATACTGGGTTAGAATTAATAAAAGATATAAATGATGATCAAAAGAAAGTTATTTCTACTTCGCTCTATGTATCATCATTTCCAGTGTATTTTATGTGCATTAGTCACAGGCTATAATGTTTATCTGTTTCTTTTTCCCATTGGTATAATCCTTTATTTTAGCAAAAGAAGACGATCCATCAATACCAGCTATAATATAAAGGCAATTACATGATGCTGTTTGAAGTTGGTTACTTGTCCCAAGCAATACTAAACACGATTTATTTTTTTCCTCTTGCACATTCATATGCAAGTCCTTTACTAGACTTCGGAATGCTTTAAAATGATTGTCTATCTTCATGAAATTTATTCTAATACTTTTCTTGGAAGAAGAAAAATGCAATTCATTGTTTTCTTGTATCCCATTGTGATGGCTTCATTGCCTGAAAGTTGCATATTATACAAAAAAACCCCAACAAATCCAATGACATTCCTGAGGACAGCAATACACTTGAATTATTAGGGTGAAGTCAGGTGCAGACACACAAGAAGGTATTAGTGTCATACAAACCAAGTCCTTTTTTTCCCTTTCAGCTTCCATGTGTTCTTTGAATTTTTGAAAACCTTTTTTTTAAAGGATATTCTTTAGACCTTAGAACATTTCTTTTTTCAAATACCCTTTCTTTCTCTGGTGAGGAAACTCAGCATCGTTTTCACCACGGGAAAGCCTCCTTTGGGACGCAGGGATGGGTGTGCCGAGACCCTTATTTACGGGAGACTCTCAGAGGGTGACGCCCGTGCTGTGGACAGAATCCCACTCTTACTGATGAAAGAAAATCTGTTGTCTACAGCGGCCCCATAGTCATAAATGCTCCCAAATACAGATTTCTGCCTCTTCTCTAGTGTCAATCCGATGCGTCTTTTGAAGCTGAAAGACCTGCTATGACGGCTGTAACTCACCGAAAGACACAACATGGTCTTCCCCGAAGTCACTGCCAGAAACCCAGGGACTGACATGGGTCTCTGTGTTGTGTCCTAGGGGCCTCCCCAAGGGAAGCAGCAGTTGGTTCACACTAAGCAACCGCAGGCGAAGTCTCTAACTAGGCGACAGTTGAGACGCAGTCCATGCCCAGGCGGGGGCGCTGCAGAGCATGCAGGGCAGACCCAGAACATGCCCGACTGTGGGGTTTTAAAGAAACCAGATGGCTGAGAAAACACGATTTCGACAACTAGTTGTAACTTTTAAGCCCGTTTAGAATTACTATTTGAATTTAATTCTTGGACTTTTCATTAGGAAACCCACGCAAATATTGTCCATTCTCTGAATTTCCCAAGTAGGTTGGTAGAGGCATTCAAAGTTCCACCATGACGGAAGATAGAAATGGTTTTGCCCCTGCCATCTGCTCTCTGAATGCAACAATTTCCTGTTGCAAATGGGACCTCGAGGCATTTAGCACTGAGCGCCCTGCTCAGTAAAAGCACTACGTGCATCCTGTGTATGTATATTTTTTAATCCTTGCCAGCGGATATGGTTATTGATTTTAGAGAAAGCAGAAGCGGGGGAGAGAGACAGAGAAAGATAAACATCACTGTAAGAAAGAAACATCATGGGCTGCCTGCCAAACGCACCCTGACCAGAGACTGGACCCACAACCTAGGTATATGCCCTGACTGGGGATTGAACCCGTGGGCTTTTGGCATATGGGATGATGCTCCAACCAAGTGAGCCACTCAACCAGGGCATGACAGTGTAGATTTTAATGTGTCACATAGATCTTTGAGCCTCAGATAAGTAACACTTTTTTTCAGCATTATAATAACATTAAATGATGTAAAGAGTAGTACTATTGTTGTTTTCACTGTAGCGTATGTCACTGGGGGTGTCAAACTCGTTTTCACCAGGGGCCACATCAGCCTTGAGGTTGCCTTCAGAGGGCCGAATGTCACGTTAGGACTGGATAAACGTGTCCTCACTTAACAGCGAAGCGAGAGCTCAGCGCTGCCACCAGGTAGAAACAAGGTGCCGGGCTGGATAAAACAAGGTGCCGGGCCTTGTGTGTGCCACCTGTGCTCTATACCATGACAATTCTTTGACCACTTACTCTGTTCACATCCTTTTCCTTCAAAAACATCTTTTTCACTAACTTCTATGTCTATTATTTGCCTGTAATTTTTCCAATTATCCAGACTCAAGTTTTCACATTTATCTTTAATTCTTCCCTTGCACTTTATGAAGGAGTTGGCTGACAAATCATTTAAATTCTCGTCTCTCCCAGACTGCTCGTTTCCCAGTGCAGTGCCGTTGCTTTGTCTGCAGCCAAACTCTGTATGGTTGTCGCTGTGCGTTTGCCCTCACCTTGCTTCCGGACAGTTTAAAAGATGGTATCACAATCCTCAGCAAGTAGCAGCCTGTTTTAATTACACGAAAATGTGTATCCCTCATCATCTTATTTTCTAGTCCTAAAAGTTTACTGGCTTGACACTGTCTAATAAATTAAACACAAAATAGGACTTTGGCCTTTGAAATGTGATGGTGACAATCCAAGCTACATCCCAATACACCCCTGGGTTCACAGAGCATATGGCGGGCGCCCTAATCGGTGATCTTTAAATCTCATCTCAAATGTCACCCGAAACAATACTTTTGATCTGAAGCTTATGTACTGATCATATTCCCATTATTGTTAATTTTCAAAGAGATTGACATATAAAGGATTATTCTATTTGCTCAACAGAAAATTGCATAGCTGTTTAATTGGCCAGATTTTAAGCTCTCTGAAGTCAAAGTGCACGTGTGCATGATCTATATCCCTTAGCGAAGATTTCTTGAAGGTATCAGGTGCTCTACAATTTCATTTCATCCCAACAGAGCATTTTGTAAGTAAGTTGTATTTACATAGGCTCTGTTTTACTTACTACATTGAAGAATAGCCATAATGTTGTTTGCTGAAAGAAAAAGGATACCGCCTGTGGTGATATATGATATTTGCTCCAGTCCACAAACCTTTCTTTATCAGGCTGTCACGGGGGTTGGGAATAGAAAGTCTTCTGAAACACACTGTCCCTAAAGGGCTTAGCCCAGGGAAAAGAAGGAGACACAGCAACGAATCAAGACTTAAGTATCAACTTCTTCATGCTGTGATGGAGAGTAAAGGGCCACACGAGGAAAGCATAAATTCGGTCTCCAGAGTCAGGAAAGCTGTGTCCCGAAGGGTGGTGTGTGAGTAGAGCGTGGAAGGGGAGTTAATCCCCTAAAGTTCCCTCCCCCCTTATCTGCAGGGGGCAGGTACCAAGACCCCCAGTGCAGACCTGAAACTGGAGATGTCACCAAACTCTACGTATACTGTATTTTCCCTATATTTACCTACTTACCATTGATACATTTAAACTCACAAATAAGGCATAGTCAGAGATGAACAAGTTACTACTAATAAAATCAAACAATTATAACAATATGCCATAGTAAAAGCTATGTAAGTGGCTTTGGGGCCATTATCAAGTAAAATTAGAATTACTTAGACACAAACACTGCCACACCGCTGGTGACTCAAATAACCAAGAAAGCTACCCAGTGCCTAGTGGAGGACTCAGAAGCACGCAACTGAAAACTCACGAATTGTTCATTTCTGGAATTTTCTATCTAATGTGGCAGGGCTGCTGTTGACTGCGGTAGCTGGTACCATGGAAAGGAAAGCTACATCCCTGACTTACATCGCCTTAATAAGTAAATAGCTGCATGTGCTAGGAGGTGAATTCGGAAGCAGCTGCAGGGCGGTGCATGAGGAGGCTGGAGAGAGGCACCAGAGAGCCCAGAGTGCTGATGGACACACTGGGGAAGGTGACCCACAGGCAGTGCTTATGAGCATGCTGGGGTGGAAGCATCCTGGATTGCATTCAGCTCTCGGAAAAGGCATGGCCACTCATAAAGCATTGTCAGACTGCTGCATGCATTTATTCCACAGTTCAACGAGTAGGCTAATGCTTGTAAATATTTTGCATTCGCTTTATACCCTTTGCAGGGGCTCTATGCTGAGCCTCACATGTACTGCCTCGTCACATGACAGCTAGAGTCCTGGTCTCTCATTCGCTTCTCCTAAGTGGGTGAAAGACATTTACAAAAGGATGTTATTTCTTCGGCCTCCAGCAATGGGTAGTTGGTTCTGTTAGGGAATTAATTCACTTTCCTAGCAACACCCTTACACGGGTGGTGTCCGTATTTTACATCCACAGTTCTCCTCACTTTCACCAGAGGCGCACATTGGATATAGGAGAAGTTACACATGCGAGAGAGGGCTTGGGTTTGATGATTTTCTTGGTTTGTTTCTGTTGCTCCGGCTCGGCATCGCTGTATTTATGGGCTCGCCTACATCGTGTTCCTGCCTGACCCACATCTCAACCTGGGGTCAAAAAAGTCAAAAATGATTTTTTACAGTTCAGGGGTCAGACAAATATGTGCTGGGTAAGTTTTCACAATGAGTCAAAGAACACATATCTTAAGAAGCTGTCAGATACACTCTGAGGAAAAAATATGGGAAGAATAATGAAAACGGATACAATGTGGTACTTTTTTTAAAAAATAAAGGATTTTTCCCTGCAACAGAATGTTGAAGTATCAAATGATGCAATAATTAGAAAGAGCCTATTAGTACCTAATTTTCCTTTCCTATTCCACAAATTATACTTATTTGAAATCTTGGGACATATATTTCTTTTTCATCTCATTAAAATTTTGGGATAAATGTGGGCTTAGTATATATAGACATTAATGTAAGTTCATTAAAACTCAAGAATACACTATGTACAGAAAAAGTAAGGTTTACTGGTCATATATATAATATATGATATGATATGATATATATGAAATATATAATATTGCATATTATACACATTATATATTATATTATCTATGCAATACTGTTACTGGGCTGTCATCCAAAAGACCCTGAAGTTTCTCAGCACCTAAACTCTGTCATGAGCTGTGCTTTCTTCCAGGAACCCAGACGAATTCCTGACCTTCAAAGGGTGTCAAGTACAAACACCAGGGTGTCAAGAACAAAGACCAAGACGGCGGAGGGGCATCGTGTGCAAAACCCACGAGCAAGAGGCCCAGGGCAGCAGCATGACTAACGCCTAAATGGAGCCAGTCTCCATCCACCCCCACGGCCTAGGCTCCTCCCAGCTGGTGTGGGGGTAGGTGCCGCTGCGGCCTGAGCTCACCTGCTCCACCTCCATGCACACAGTTTGGCTTTTTATCTGAACACACATAAATCATTGCTCTAATCGGTCCCTTTGCTCTGTGTGTGCTCACCTGAGCTCAGTTGCTATTTCCATTCCAGACACTCTTTAAACCTGTCTGACCTGCCTCTCCTCTCCCTTCAGCGGCTTAATGAGTGAGGGCATGCCTGCAAACTTTTTTTGGCCAGACCAGGGGCCCATATTCCACAAATACTTCGTAACTCGGCTTCTCGTGTAAATTCATCATTGGAGATACAAAGCACGGCAGGGGGATTCTCCCTAGGTACGCTTTTACAGAAATAATTGTGACCTGACTAGCCATGACCTTGACTTCATCTAAGCTCAATTTTTGATCTAAAATTTCAGTGAACATCAATTTTGAAGCCATTTCTGAGTACACCGAGGAATAGCGTTTGAAGCCCGGGACCAGACATTCTCTTTTAGATATTTCAGGGTAGGTTGAGTAGGATTAAAGGGAGTAGTCCTGCACTCAGGGTTAAATAAGAAAGGGATGGCACTTGGGCAGTAATTTAGGGAGGAGGGGTGTTTGCTGCGTTAGGGACACGCGGGTAAAGTGTGGCAGGAAACTGTTCCGCAGGGGAAAGTAAGGGGTATGATGCTTCAAGCCTCCCCGACCCCCACACAGAAAGAAAAACCATTATTAACTTAAACCAGGAGCAAGTCTAAGGCAGACGGTCATTAGGCTGCGACTTACAATGGGAGCAACTCGCGGTTGCTTCCACCAGGGAAAATAGTTCCATGATGATGGATGCGATAACCAAGGGTTGGTTCAGTGGTTAGTGAGGAATACGAAGCTGGGTTTTTGAATAGTGTCTGTTACTCAAGAAGTGGTTTCCTAGTCAGGGAAATGTTAACTCAGAACAATACGTGACACGTTGTACAGGTACCAGGTTAACACATGAATTGGAAATTAGTTTGACATCATGCAGTAAAGGAACCATGTTGTTTCATCTGAAATTTCTATAAATGCCATTATACTCTTTTGATGTGTTCTCCAGCAGATATTTTTTAAGAATGCTTATAGTAATATAACTTATAATAGAAAAAAAGGGAAATTTCCCAAATATCCAGAGAGAGGTGAATGGAAGATAAACGATGATATATTTGTATATTCACAATCAGCAGAAAAAAAAACAAGTCACATTTTTAATCTCAGGTATGTGAATCTGAGGGGCTCACGTTTGAAACCAAGCAAAACTTCATCACACACTGCCCAGTATAAAACTATAAAGAAACTCACGAAACTGTAAATGCAATATTCCATAAAAAAAGCTTCCGGAGGAGTGGGGTCAGACTGGGTCAGGATGTTTACTTCCGAATGCCACAGAAGCTACAAATGACTCATAATCTGGGCAGTCTTAAGGGTGGTGATCTTATATTTTTTAACATTTGGGTTACAAATTACACATGATTTTGTTACATCAGGATTTCATGATCAAAGAAGTCCTTAAGGCAACAGATCCAACACAATGAAATGGTTTTCTACCCATTTGTGGGACGACACTTAACCCACTGGCCCACACCAGTCCAGGCTGATATGATTTTCTATTATTAGGAGAGAAACTGAGATGAGAAAAACAAAAACCCTCTCCAAACAGACGCAGCTGGAAATCTGAAAAGCACAAGGAACATCCAGGGGAGACTTCGAGATAAACTTGGCTGGGGCTCTTCGGGGGAAAACACGAAAAGTCGGGGCATTCTGTATTTTTCCTGTTGACTATTTCAGACAGTGTCCTTCAAATACAGGGTGGAGTGCATTACAAAAAAAAATACAAATTAGCACATATGCAACATAAGTTTTCAAGGTGAGAAAAGGTGCATTTTTCTTTCAGTTGATCATCCTTTCCGGGGAATGATTTTAACAACATGCATGCTTTACTTCCAGACAAGCCAGCTCTGGGGTCACTTGGGAAATCTTGCAAGAATTTTTTTCCCTACATACTTATCGTTTACAAAACAAAAATTACGTATTCTAAAGAATTTTATTTCAAATTGAATTGCTATTTACAATGGGCTATAAAATAGATCCCAGGTATTCTGAAATGGAAGCATTGATTTAATAATACAGATCTCTGAATTAGTGAAATAATTCTTATTATTTTGAATTCTCCTCTAGGAAATTGAATGATTGGCTAAATACCACTTGCAGTGTTCCTCTGTGATATGAAATACACCATTGCAGAGTTTACAACCAGTATGTTTCCTTAGAGGTGAATTTACTCAATTTAGTCATTATCTACAGATAAAACAGTAATTTATGGAAAATATTTATTTCCCTATTTATTCAGCGTAACCATGTGTTTACTATATTTTCAAAGACAGTCAACAGACCGTTTTCACTTTCAATTTTTCAGCTCCACCTCTAATCATTAGTATGCATAAAATAATATAAAACATAATTCTTTAGTAGAATGTATCAAACATGATCAACCAAATGCATGATTGTAAAACCAAATCATCAGATTTTAGGTATGTAAGTTTCACATAAAGGTGAGCAAGCCAGCATGAACCTGGCAAAGTGAATACCATTGTCCATCATCAGATTCACTTTAGACATGTACAGTCTTTTCTTTTTCTTTGGCCTTAACCAAATAGTCTTGTTTGTTAAACAGTTTTTTAAAATATAAAACCAGATTCTTTCACGTATCATATTAAAACTAACATAAAAGTGGTCCTCTCTGAAGAATTCTACATAGCTTATTCCATACTTATCGTAAACCTGTTAAAATAAAAAGCTTTCCAGAGTTATTCCATTAAGATCTCTTTCCCAGTAAAAACTCAAAAGCATGATTGCTCATTCGACACGGGTGGCCCCATGACCTCTGTGAAATGAATGGGAGGATATAGATGATGGTGTTTTACACTCTCAGCTACGACCTGCATTGTGTACTGTCTGTTTAGAATTGCTGTGATGTTACGTAACAGTTTACTTTATGCCCAGTGTTTTCATTCTAGCATTTTTAAATTCCTCTGCTGAACAATCGCAAATTGAACTGTAAGGTAACAACATAATGTAGGTTGCCTGAAGTCAATTAACTCCGCGTGATACTTGAGAAAAACACTGGCTTATACAATTGTAATTTCAGAAATAAAAAGCTTCATTTTTGTTTGTAGAGAGTAGCTCACATCGAAGACTCTTACTCTACTTGAATGTAATTTTGGATCCAACCTAGCAGGAAATCAAGACACTTTTTTTCCTCTTTTATATTGTTGACTCCACAGTATCCCCGTAGCTGAAGGAATTTCCTCCAAATATTGTAGCAGAGTCAATGCTTTGGGTTGCTTTAGGGAATATTGTTTTAAAAAAAGATTAAACCACTGAGGACTTGAGCTTTTAACCTCAATCATAAATACAAGTGCTCTACTATATCCTCACAATTTAAATGCAAATAATCTTTAAACAAAACTAATCTGGAGGGCTTTTATATGGTGAATGATAAATGGAAGGGGATTCCATAAAGTGAGATAGTGAGCAACCGTGGCTCCTTTTCCCATCAATCACTTCCCCACGTGGATCTACAATTAAAATAGTTCAGTGCTTTTGAGGTAGTCTGGGAAGGCAAGTTCATCATTTATCTGCCCGTGGCATTGCCTTGGGGAGATGCAGGCTGATCCAAAGGGTAAGTGTTAATTGAAAAATGTGTAAAGGAAACAGAAGATCCCACCTCTAGGTTTGCTTACCTGCAAAACCAAATCTGCCTTTTGCCTAGGAAGTCTAACAGTCTTGTCTGGAATAGCGCATGCTCAATATAAAGAGAGCACCCAAGTGTCATAGCTGAGCTCATTTATACTGAGGAAATTCACTTGACTCTTCAAAACATTGCTTTCGGCAGAATTTGTTGATAATTAAAATGAGACTTTACATATATTCGGCATAAAGAAAACTTATCTTTGGTTATTTTACTTCTTCACAGTCTTATTATTTATAAATTATACATTGAAAATATTAAATTTGTGTTAAATATTTTCTGTCACTTTCAACAACTTTTGTGAGACATGGACAGCGAGGGAAAATAAGTAAAAAGTTAAAAGGAAAAGAAGATAGTGTATATTCTTTAAACAATGGAGGCTTCTAGAGAATAAGTTGATTCGAGGTCTGGAACAAGGAAAGTGCTCACTGGGTGTGGGCGGTTTTGTTCTAGCGAAGAGAAGAAAGGGTTTAAAGGCGATTGAGGCCTATGTCAAGGACAAAGGTGTAGTTTGAGGGTATAGTTTGAAAGGTGTAGCCTGAAGACATGGAGAGTAAGTTTGTGGACAGTAGGAGGCACGTATATTAATGTTGACCTGAACGTCAGAGTTCCAAATGGAAATATTGAGCAATTCGTTGTTTGTAAGACTCCAAAATTGCAGGGGCTAAATCAGAGATGGAATCATACATTTGGCAGTTTCACTACTTGGTGGTCTTTAAAGTCATACGCGCAGGCGGGATCCCTACCATCATTTTATACACAGAGTTCCACCAGTTGAGTCCTGAATGTTCCAATATTAAGAAAAGGAAAAAAAAAAACTTGTTAGTTTGGTATAGTCCCATTTACTTTTTCTTTTTTCCCCCCTGGCCTGGGGAGATATGTCTGATAAAAAACTGCTCTGAGCAAGGCCTGAGATTTTGCTGCCTATGTTTTCCTCTAGGATTTTTATAGTTTTGGGTCTAACGTTTAAGTCTTTGATCTATTCTGAATTTATTCTTGTGTGTGGTGTAAGAAGGTAGTCTAGTTTCATTTTCTGGCACATATCTGTCCAATTGTTCCAACACCATTTATTGAATAAAGTATTTTTAGCCCATTGTATGTGCTTGCCTTTTCTGTTAAATATTAATCAACTATAAAGGTGCAGGTTTATTTCTGGGTGGTCTGTCCTGCTCCATTGATCAATGTGTCTGTTTTTATGTCAGTACCATGCTGTTTTGATTACTACGGCTTAGAGTGCAGTTTGATATTAGGTAGCGTGATTCCTCCAACTTTGTTCTTCTTTCTCAGGATCACTGTTGCTGTGGCGGGCCTTTATGGTTCCATACACATTTTTGGAATATTTGTACGAGTTCTGTGGAATATGAATCTTGATAGGAATTGCATTGAATCTATAGGTTACTTTGGGTGGTATAGACCTTTTAATGATGGTAATGCAGCCTGTAATTGAACATGGAATGTGCTTTCACTTATTTGTATCTTCTTCAATTTCTTTCATAAGTGTCTTATAATTTTCCAAGTATGGGTCTTTTACATCCTTGGTTAGGTTTAATCCTAGATTTTTTTGAAGCAATTGTGAATGGGATCGTTTTCTTTATTTCCTTTTCTGTTCATTATTGGAGTATAAAAATGCAACTGATTTCCTGGATATTAACTTTGTACCCTGCTATTTTGCTGAATTCATTGATCAGTTCTAGTAGTTTCTCAGTGGAGTGTTTGCGGTTCTCCTTGGACAGTGTCGTGTCCTCAGTGAATCAAGGCAGTTTTAGTACTTCCTTTCCAATTTGGATGCCTGTTATTTCTTCTTCTTGTCTGATTGCTATGGCTAGGAATTCCAGTACCCTGCTGAATAAGAGAGATAAAAACGGGCATCCCTGTCTTGTTCCCAGTCGCAAGGGGAACGCTTGTAGTTTTTGCCTGTTTAGTATGATGCTGCCAGTGGGTCTGGCATATGTGGCTTTTATTATGTTTAGGTATGATCCCTCTATTCCCATTTTGCTGAGAGTTTTTATCATAAATGGGTGCTGGATTGTATCAAATGCTTTTTCTCTATCTATTGAACTAAAAAGTTTTTGCACAGCAGAGGAAATCATTGACAAAATAAAAAGACAACTCTCAGAATGGGAGAGCATATTCACTGATACATCTGATAATGGGTTAATATCCAAAATTTACCAAGTACTTATAAAACTCAACACCAAAAAAACCCACAAACAATCAGATTAAAAAATGGGCAAAGGACCTAAATAGAAACTCCTCTAAAGAGGACATACAGATGGCTAATAGACATAGGAAAGATGCTCAAGGTCACTAACAACAGAAATGCAAATGAAAACCACAATGAAATACCATGTCACGCCTGTCAGAATGGCTGTCAGGAATAAATCAACAGACAAGTGCTAACAAGAATGTGGAGCAAAGGGAACCCTTTTGCACTATTGTTGGGAATGCAGGCTGGTGCAGCCACTGTGGAAAGCAGTACGGAGGTACCTCAAACAATGAAAAATGGATCAGCCTTTTGACCCAGCCATCCCACTTCTGGGAAGATATACAGAGGAACCCAAAACACTAATTTGAAGAACATAGGCACCCATATGTTCATTGCAGCATATTTACAATCGCCAAGAGATGGAATTAGCCCAAGTGCCCACCAATAGACAAGTGGGTAAAACAACTATGGGACATTTACACAATGGAACACAACTCAGACATAAAAAAGGAGAAACATTTTACCCTTTGCAACAGTGCAGATGGGCCTGGAGAACATTATGCTCAGTGAAGTAAGTCCATCAGAAAAGGACAAATATCATATGATTTCACTCATATGTGGAATCTAATGAACAAACTGAAGTAACAAGGGAAACAGAGACAGACTCATGAATGGAGAGCAGATGACAGCTAGTGGGGGAGTTTTAGGGGTGGAGGGGTTGAGCAAAGGGAAAAGGATCCATGGACATGGACAATAGTGTAGTGATTGAGGTGTGGGGTGGGTATAAACAGATAAAAGGTAATGTAAAAGATACAATAAAAGTTAAATTCAATAAAAAGAGAGAGAAGGAAGATGTGGACTGGCAAAAGCAAGTGAATGGTAAGAAGAAGATTGGAAAAAACCAAGAGAGTTCTGTCCTGAAAAGTAACCGAAGAAAGTATGTCAAAAAGAGGTAAGTAATCTACTAGCCCAGATGATGAGGTCACATAAAAGGAAGACCAATGATGTGCCATTGGGTTTAACAATGAGAAAGTTATTGGAGACTTTGATGATAACCTTCTTTCGGTGGAAGGGTGCAGGTGCATGGCCAGGATCTGTGATCCAAGGGTGAGAATGGGCCCAAGAATGAATCTGCAAAGCTCCTCAATAGGAGAGCAGGGTGTGGGGGGGTGGGGGGACAGGTGGCCGGACACAGAAACAATTGCTTCTGTTTTCTCTTTGATAGAAGATGCAAAACCCACCATTTGAGACGGGGGATGGGACAACAAAGTTCCCCATTCTTGGGTACATTTCTTTCTGTTCAATCTCATCTGCTGTTTACACATTCCTACTTTTCTCAGAGTTCACAGGTAAGTTTTTTTCCCTGTCTTCTTTCACATACTCTTCAGTAACAATGCTAAGAAGCCTGAAAGTGGGAATCTATAATTTTAACTTCAGATGCTGAGGAAAAAATGTGGATCAGGTTTTCAATTAATTGTATGTTTGGCACCATGCATCCAGGTCTATTACAGCCCTTTTCCTATTCATAAAGTCTATGGGGTCATTCAATCATGTTAATGGATGTAGAAATGCCTATGTTTTAGTCAAATATAAGAAAACAAAATACTGCATAAGCAGAAATTAAAGTAGAAGAAAAGAAAGGTAATGAATATACATGTACAAATGTGCATACATATATAGACATGCATATATAAACACGTGTATGTATGTATATGTCTATATGTATGCGTGTGTGTGTATCATATATAAGCAAAGATGAGTTGATACTCAGTCATGGGCAGGATTGATGATGATGTCAGTCAGGAAAGAACAAGTCCACCAGCGGAACATTTAATAAAGTGTTTCTCCTTGAAAGTGATGATGGTTTTATGCCTTTGGAAAAAGAAGATTGATGTGAAAGCAATATCACTCTCCATACTTCCTAAACAAGCACTTCCCATGATTAACACATCTCTCCTATCTAAAAAATAGGAAATAGAAATTCCTTACATCAGTAAAGAAAGATGCTTAGAGAATGCATCAAATTCTACTACTAATTAGCGAATGCTGATGAAATGCACACAAAATTAGTCTGAACTTCGCTAAATGACTTTATACATTTATAACTTTAAGCAATTGGTATAATAGTTCTATGTTTGCAGTTTTAATTATTCAGGTTTACAGATGAGGAAACTGAGGTAGAGAAGGTGAAGTAATTAGCCTCAAATTGCAGAGGTTGTAAGTGGCAACTCTGGGACAAAGGAGTTATTTATTGATGATCTTACTTGGAATAGGGTTTAAATGCATGCCGGGTATATCTTTATATATGAAATATAATTATAAAGAGCTTCAGAAATAATAAAACCTTCATGTTGTATAAATTTGAGTCAACAAAATAATATTGACTCCATAGTATCAGCTGTGGGGGTTTTCCACACACTCCATATTGTAGGTCTGGCTCTTTTCTTTGATCATCATTCTGCTTTAGTGATGACTCTTGTTTAAAAACACAAAACAAGTCCCTTTACTTCCCAATTTAAAAAAATCACTGAAGGTTTTTACAAAGAATGTCCATTAAAATCTTCATCAATTTGATCATTATTGGTATGCCCTTAGGTTCCATCTTTGTTTCATTCCAGCAGAAAACACATTACTGATTGCTCTATGCTCTTCAACCAGGATCAGTTTCACAACCGACTAAATGGTAGGGATCAGAGAGCGGGATGCCCCTGATAAGCTTCATTTACAATTGGAAAGCAGGTTAGTAAGAGAAGAGCATTCTGTACTTCATACATGTTTGCTGCTTTTTTTCCTGCCCTGTTATTAGGCGGTATGCTGAAATGTGCACAGACCATTCAGCCAATGAACAAAACCGCATTCCCAGCCTTGAATTACTGAGCTCTCGGGAAGGCAGGACCCATTCACTTTGCAAGGTAGTCATTTTTTTGGAAACGATGTTTTTAGACTATTCTAGTCCACAATAATGAATCATTTTCTATTGAGGAATTGATGGACTATTTTTTAGTGATTCATTTGGGGCTTCCTGGAAATGACGAATAAAACCAATCAAACTTAATTGCAGATGGAATACGGCATCTACATTTTAGATATATGCATAATCTTGGCATGAGCATTCGAAATCGTCTAGGTTCTTTATGTTCAGGTAGCTCTAACGGCCCCAATAACTGTCTGCTTTTATGGCAAACAAAGACGTGAAATGAGAATCTTCATAATTAAAATGTCTAACCATCCACACGCTTTCAGCATTTTACTCAGAACACTGCAATTTCCCTGTAAATTTGCTGCAAGAGATGATGGAATAATAGAATTAAACACGAAGAACTAGGAAAAAAGATTTAAAGTCTCTGCTCTAAGGAACCTATGAAACCACATACAATTAACTAATGACCTATCAAAAAGTTCTTCATATATTAATGGTGAGAAAAGACTTCCAGGCACATACGCTATTTGAAAAAAAATTCTTAAAGTGGGACAACATATCATTAGAAACGAAGTATGGAATCCAGATGATCGGTCAGGACTATCTCTGTGGCATTTTTATGGAGAAATTCTTTCAGATAATATGTGAATACATTAATGTGTTTTCAAAAATGTTGACTGCAATATATTTGTATTCTGAATAGAAGCTATCAAAAGCAGTGTTAATGGCTGATAGAGGGTCATTTTAAAAACAATCTACCACGTATTCCTATAGAAAAAAAAGAATAACTATCATAAGCAGGCATTCCCAGCAAGAAAAAAAAATACCATAAAGGCATGATCAAACAGAGTCAAACACACCAACTGCCCACCCAACCAACCAAACAAAACCACATTGAGATTCCATTTCACACTCATTTAATTGGCAGAAAATAAAAACAGAAAATGTGAGCATAGGAAATGCTAGTGGGATTTTGCATCATGAACATCCTCTTAGTCTTTGGTAATGAGTGTATTGATTGATACAACTTTCTGGTAATAGTTCAGCATTTGATTGTGAAGTTCGGCAACCCCCCCTCCCCGCCACATACTCTATGACCCAACAGTCACACTGTGTCAGACACACAGGACACATTATTGCTGCCACGGACCAGAAGACATGCATGAGAATGCTCACCAAGGCCTTGTTTGTAACAACAAAAAAAAACCTGGAAACGAACCCAGTGTCCACAAATGGACCGATGGGTAAATATAATTGTGATGTCTTCACACTATGGAAGGCCCTTCCCATTCCCCCCAGCAAGAGTTCATGTCTGTGTTCCCTGCCTTCCATCTGGGATTTGCTTTGACAAATGGAAGGAAAGGGAAGAGATGCTGTGCCCGAGCTTAGGCAGCTCTGAGTCATCAGGCAATGCCGGACTATCAAGCTGAATGGAGAAGCCACGCAGAGAGAGGGTCTAGAAGACAGAAGGTTAAAATGAGAACGTTCCAGCCGGTCACCCATTCAGCCACCCCAGTGCAGGGGACAGAAACAGGGTCAAAGAAGGGATTCTCCTGCCCTTGTCTTGGGGACCAAGTCAACACAATGCAGCCCAGAGACATGAACCCAATGGAACGCACTCTAAATTGCAGCCACAAAAAATATGGTTTTTGTTCCGACCCACTACCTTCTAGAGTGGTTTGTTATGTAGTGAACTACAAATAAAACATTTTCTTGTTATATAGTCTATATTTTTATACTTATGTGTTATAAGTATATATGTAGCTGATATATTTTTTTACTTTTTAATATAACTTTTAATGAACAGGAGTTTTTGAACTTAATAGAGCCACAGCACATTTTTTTCCCTTTAAGAATGAACACTTTTGCAACTTATTCCAGAGAGTATTTCCCAATATAAAAATATACATATATATTTGTCTGTATTTTCTCCCCAACACTGCAAAGCTTTGTCTGTGCTATTTCAAGTTGTAAGTTAGCTGGGCTTGAATTATGGATATGTGGTGATGGAAGAATTCAATTTCACATTTCTTTCCATATGGATAACACATTTTTGCTGCTCATTTGGCCACCTCAGCCCTAAATCAAAGCAGCATAAGCGTGGATCTGTTTCTACGGTCACTGTTTTGTTCTATCTGTCAATTTGGCTCTCCTTGTGCACCTTTTACCCTGTCTGAATTGCTATAACTTAAAATAAATCTCGGGGTGTAGGGAAGGCTTCTCTCCTTCTGCATTTTTTTCTCCCTCAGAAAGGCTTAACCTGTTTCAAGTTCTTTGCTCTTCTACATAAATTTTAGACTCACCAACTCTATAGACCAGTTCGACTCTGCAGAGAGGAAATTACATCTTTAGGATGTCTATTTATTCCACCTCGCTGTTTTAGAGCTCTAATGATTTTTCAGTAGATTTATAATTTTCTGTGCACAGGTTTTGAGTATTTTTGTTACGGTAATTTGTAGGTATTTATTTTTTTTGCTGTGTATTTATCTGATTGGTTTGGTAAACACCAATTATTTTTGCATATTGACCTTGTTTTCAGTCACTTCGGTGTTTTATCTTATTACTTTCAATCCTGTAATTTGTGGATATATTTTTCCTTCTCCATGTAAACAATCACATCTGCTACAAATGATGATTAATTGCCTCCTTCTAATTCTCATGCCTGTATGTTTCTATTATGCTTTGCTCTATTACTTCCTATGTTGTTGAATGTGCATAGTGGAAAAGGGTCTCTTCCTGATTACAACAGAAATGCTACTTAAAACACAAATTTAGAGTTGCATTTATTCAAAATGTGTTTGCCTTATGTTGATCAAGTTGAATAATGGTCCGTGTATCCCAAATATTCTAAATATTTTTGGCCTTTGAGTCTGGCCAGTGTTTTTATTTACATTTTGGCAGGATTTCCTATACCAGCTGCACCAGGTTTGCCCCTGGGCGTGGCCTCGGGATTTCGGATTCACAGCCTGCAACATCAACCATCTTGGAAAAGCCTGGGGAAGATCCAGCGTTGTCCTCTAGAGGTCGCCAGTTCAGCGCTCCAGCCACTGACCTCACTCAGCCTCAAAAAGTGTTATTTTTTAAATTCAAAAAATATCTTTATTCCAAAATACATTTTGAATTTAAAAACATTTTTAATTCCAACATTTCCATGCAAATAAAGAGACTTTATTCTTAGTTCATAGGCTTCTGAAATAAAATATAAGTATAGATTCCACTGCTTTGATGGGTGAGTTATGAACAGGTAGGAATCACCCAATCAGTTGAAATTCTAGCTGAACTGTTGTGAGTAGGGCAGTTGAAATAGTTTCCTGTACTTGTTTAATTTAATAAATGTATGTCACATGCAAAACCAACATCTGATTCCAAAATGTGGCTTTTAATTCTGCCCCTCCTCCTCAACGATACGTAGTTTGTGAGAACTTGCTGTAACATACCACGCTTCCTTTATGATAAACAGGCGTATATCATAGAAGGTAACAAGGCTAATGGGTAATACAACCTAATGTACTTTATATAATATATAATATTTTAATAGAAAGTATGTGCATTTACTGAGAAATTTTACTCAAATAGTACCTGTGCTTAATATTTAGGTTTCATTCAAAATCTAGCACTCCCCCTTTATTTGCATCAGGACCTTCTGTTTCACCTACGTGAGAATTTTCAGGTCTGTGAAACTGTCCCTGTGGTTTTAATCCGAGGGGTGTTTCAGTGCCATGTAGGGGAAGGAGGGTAATGACAGAGCCAGCTGTTGCCCTCGATAAACCTCAACATGGTGACAAAGGACCGACAATAGAATCTCAACAAAGCAGCAAACAAAGCAAAAACCGGAACAGATGCTGTTTTCAATATTATCAAACACTCCATGTAGAAGAAATTCCCTGGAAAATTTAGCAGTGAGAACATGCCAATTTTTGATTAATCCACATTTTCCTCAGCTCTCTGCAGCTCAAGCAGAAACCGACCGGCCCCTGCTGGTACTATGAGCAGAAGCAATGAAGAAGTCCTTCCATCTGGGAGTCTGAGTCCAGATGGATCCAGAGCCCAGCACAGACCTTCAAGGGAAGTGTAAGTGTGCTCATTCAAGGGCCTGTCTGGACCGATGAGGAAACAACAGTTACTCCTGCCCAGCAAAAAGTAACTTCCAACATTGTCTCTCATGCTTTTTAATTTCGGCCTACTTAGTAGGCTTAACAAAATCCCATTGCGGTATTCTGTGGGAAAGATGGAATTTTGAAAACATTTGTTTATATATATATATGTAACTTTCCATTAACTTTCTGAAAGTTGTTCATAAAATAGGCCAAACTATCATTCCAGTTATTCTTCTATTATATTGTACTACTCAGGAAAATCTTTTAAGATAATTATTTCATTATATATAATATTTTCAGAGAGGTACACTATATATAAAATGATTCTGCTAACAAATTTTAAAAAGGTATGATAGTAATAAAGTCAAGAAATATATGAAACTTTAATAAAAGAAATAAACTAATAAAAGCACGATTTAGACAAAAACTGCTATGAAATATAAATAAAATAATTAGGTATACAAAAGTTCCATTTATTTAGGTCAGAAACAGTCAGATATGTGCTTTCATATGGTTCTAATACTTTATTTTATTATTTTTTTAAAGATTTTATTTATTTATTTTAGAGAGGGGAAGGGAGGGAGAAAGAGAGGGAGAGAAACATCAATGTGCAGTTGCCTCTCATGAGCCCCTTGTTGAGGACCTGGCCTGCAACCCAGGCATGTGCCCTGACTGGGAATCGAACTGGTGACCCTATGGTTTGCAGGCCAGTGATCAATCCACTGAGCCACACCAGCCAGGGCTCTATCTAATATTTTAGATATTATTCACATGCTATTTTGAAATTATGCACCCTTCTTTTATAGGGGTATTCGATTGTTCAGTGACCGTTTACTATATTTTGTTCATTTACAATTATAAAACTTAAGATTATTTAAAAACCTATAAGCCTTTTAAATAAGAAATTCTCTCAAGAATATTGGCATAAAATTAGAATCTATTTTAAAAGTAAATAAAGTAAATGATGAGCTCTGAAAATGTACAAAATAGAAAAAATATTCAATAAGTTAATTAAGTAATAGAGTTAGAGGTAGCAAAATTATAATTCCCATTAGCAAATATTGTATTTATCAAGTACTCACATATAGGTCTTTAAATGGGATTTCTAGGGCTTCCTGTTAAATACCGTATTTACACACAAAAAAGAAGAAATCAGCATTTCCTAGGTAACAGTTGGTTCATAATTTAAAACAGAAAAAGAGAGAAAATATATAGTCTCAAGAGACTTAAGTGGTGAATTAACAGCTTGAGATTGACAAACTGTATATTAGAACTTGAAAGCAAATATCTAAATATTACATCTATTTTTTACCACTGTATTTTAGGATATTACTGTTCAAGGTAGATAGCAACTCGGTGTTGTTTTATATATGAAATTAAGATAGGTCCCAAAAAGAAAGCATGGTTGCTTGAATTCTTCTAAGAAATCATGTAAGGATTCATCAGCCCCATGTGAAGTAAAAATTAAAATCAGTAATGTTTCTTGTGTCACATTTTCTGAATTCTCTAGGTTGGCGATCTTTGAGTTATAATCTGTGAACCAGCATCATCACCAACCCAACCTGGGAACTTGCTAGAAATTCACATTCTGGGACCCCAACCCATACCTGTTCAACCACAAACCCTAGGAAAGCCCACAAATCTGCCTTTTTTGGAAAAAAAAGCTTTGCCTGTAATTCCAATGCAAGCTCAAATTTGAGAACCACTGACCTAGATAATTACTTCACCCTTTGCTTTGTTTCCCTTCTGCAAACATGCCAGTAATTGCTATGGAAATGTATTATAATATAGTCAACACGCAATTATCTCTGATATTCAGGGAGCAGAATGATTTGAACAAGAGTACCAGGGATAATCCCCATTTCTAGCTGTTAGTTTCAGACTCCGTCCCCACCGTTTTCTCTCTCTCTCTCTCTCTTTTTTTTTTTTTGTCAGAGTCCCTAATGAGAACTGTAGTTGACTGATTCTTTGTTTCCGTTCTTTTTCTCACCTGCCCACTCTCTAGTGAAGGTGCTAATGAGCGAGGAAAAAGCCTGAAGGCGAACAGCAGGAGGGAGGAGGACAATCCTGTTCTTCTAAATATTTGGGAATATGCAATGACATCAAAAACAATTAAACCAAAAAAAAACCCGCTATTTTTTCTTGTCTTAAAATTTCTGAACATGTAAATATTAAATTCATTGGAAACAGTTTCTAGGGAAAATTCGAGGCGTTATAGGGGTGCTAGTATTTTCTCAAGATTACGGTCTTATTCTTCAACTATTAGTTGCTTCTCCCACCCCCAAGCCTGTGTGACCAGGTTCAGGCTATCCGGTTCTCTAACTGCTGTCCACAAGGCCTTTCCTTCCTTCTCTCCAAATCTCTACAAATTTTCATCTCTCTGTTCAATTGGTGTTGAATGCTACTCTGTACACCTACTTGGAAACATATGAAAAAGGATAGAAAAGTAAAATAACATTAAACACCAAGCCGTTACTGCGGGTATAATTCTAAAAGTATTTCAGGGTTTTGGCACATCAAATAAACCTCAGTTTGAAGGGTATTACTTGGTGTCTCTGTAGTATTGCTTTCTGCAAAGTGGAAGATGTTAAGAGACTCTTTTTAGGAAATTCTTCTGTGATTTTGAGTAAAATATAGCATATCTTAATAATGCTGAATTCTTCTTTTTCTGTATTCTTTTGTATTTGATTTAAAAGATAACCAATACCCTGAAAGCCTAATATCATTACCTTGTAAATATTGAAAATGACTTTAAGAACACCCCTCCCTGGATATATGAGTATTGCAAATTCTTTAGCTCTTAGCACAGTTAAGAGCTCTGGATAAAATGATTTGCAGGTTGGTGCAATGATATCGATGAGGTTGTTATCATTATCAGCATGGATGCTGAGGCCATTTCTACTGTCCGTGGTAATACTTCTATCTTAATTCTAATTCTCTTTCTGCAATGCTGAGGTATGTGCCATATTTGACGTGATTAAGATCATTGATCTCTGCCAGATGTCTTTGTGGAAATCAAAGTAAAGCAAAGCAAATTGCCAAGATCACGATCACTTGATTACTATATTAATGCTTTCAAGGCTGAGACCAGAAATGCACTCTGGGACACTGACACCATCGATGATGTTTTAGTGTGAATTATGATAACTGCCCTTGTTTAAAATGTGATCACTCTTTCTTCAAAGTTGTTTGCCTGTGAAGCTCTTATCTAAATGTCCCTGTTAATGTTTAAGTCTGAAACATTAAACAAATAGAATGGTTTCCAAATGATCTTCAGGAATTCTCGTTTTTCAAAACCTTATCTGTTGAAACTGAACGCAAATTCTGATAAAGAGTCAAAAGTGTTTGGAGCCAATTCTGGGGGGTAGACGAAGTAATCGAGCCTCGCTGGAAATAACACACTATCTCACTGGGCTATCGCCATCAGACCCTGAAGTTTCTCCGTATCTAAACTATGGCACAAGCTGTGTTTGCTTCCAGGAACTGAAAAGGATTCCCAGCCACAAAGCCCAGGGCGCTGATCACCAAGATCAAGATGATGACCATGGGGCACTGTGTGCAAAAAGGACCTGGAGCCAGAGGGCCCAGTGCAGCAGGAGGAGTAACTGCCTGAAGGAATTGAATCGCCGTGGCCCCAGGACTATGAATACAGAAGCTCCTCCCAGCCGGGGAGAAGCTGCCTGTGGACCCTGCGCTCACCCTTCTGCTTGCCCCGATCTAAGAATAAAGTTTCCGCTCTGTTTTACTGAACTGTCTATCGGTGTGAATGGCACTGGGTGGAAGGACCTTGATTGGATCCCCGGCCCGGAAGGGGCAGTAACAATTGTAGCACAAAAAGTGGAAGGTGTTCGTGTAGGCAGAAGGTCAAGGCCATCCCCTATGCTGGCTTTTGGCAGAAGTAACTGAATTAGTTATGAGCGGCGTTTTTATCTGTTTTACGGACTTTCTGGTTTCCCTATGTACTGTAAGAGTATTGACAAAAGTGCACAGCAAACGCTGCTTTAATGCATTCAAACCATACGAAATGTATTCCGTTTCACGATGTAATCAGTCATGAATGAAGCCACCATCAGTGATGGAAGGCGGCAGAATCTGCAGGACAGCCTGTCAAGGACCTTTGTTTCAGCCTTCTGGAAATAAATGTCACCAAGGGACATTCTCGACGAGGAGAAGGCAAACGTGAAAATATCCTTGGAAACGGAAGTTTGCCCTGCAGACGTCTTCGCGATCTCCATTTGGGTTTTGTTTTCGGCGGCGCCTGGACGCTCGGCACCGTCGCCTGAAACAGCGCGCGGCGGTGCGTGCGATCCTCGGTGTCATCTCTGAATTTTAAATAAAGATGTATGTGTTTTGCACCTGTCATCTGACAGAATGAACAAAGCAGCGATGCATTTTTAATAAACCAGCATTCGTTTTTCTGTTAGACACGTGGAGGCCTCCTCGTGAACGCTGGCAGCTGTTGTCCCGCTGACATGCCGCCAGGCTGGAGGAAGCTGACTCCTACCGTGTCTAGCCCGCGCTCATCCACGTGCCCATGGGGAAATCTAAAGATTTCTACCTATATTTAAATCCGAATCTTCACTATTTTTATACCATAGTCTGGAAAAGTAAATCCATGTGCATTACAGGCTTTAAAAGGTCCACCATGTTAGATAGAGCCCAGTTGCTGTTACCGATCGCAAACCACCCAAAAAACTCAGTGGCTTCCAACAACCTGTTATTATTCTCACAGATTTTGAGTGTCGGGAATTCGGACAGGTTTGGCAAGGGTGACGGTTGTTCTGTGCTGTGATGCCTGGAAACTCGGCTCTGAAAACCAGAAGGCTGGCTGTGACTCCAGAAGTGGGTTTGGAACCGTCCACGGGCTCCTTCGCTTACACGTCTGTCTCGCTGCGGGGCTGCGGGGGGAGACTATGGACCTCAGTGCAGCTCGGCCCCCTCGCAGGCTGGCCGACTCAGGGGGCGGGTGTGAGAATTCCGCCAGGGGACGCACAGCGTGTGGCCACGCATTGTTACGTCACTCGTTCTCGCATTCATTTATCTGGCTGACATGGACTGAAAACCCGTTCTGTGCTGGGCAACGCTAACTCGTGGATGAGGATGCAACCGTGCGGAACAGGATAAAACCCGCTGCGTGTAGGAGGTGTGTATTCTAGTTGGAGAAAGAGAAAAACAAACCAATATACTACGGTATAACCCTGGGAAGTGAAGTTGCCAGGTGACTTATGTAATAAGTCCTTTGTGAACTAACTCACGTCTAAATGGCAACTAGTACCTACTGAAGCTTCCATTCAGGTACAAAAAGTCAAACGCCATCGTGCTTGGAGAGACAGAGAGACCTTCTCTGACGATGTGCCACATCTGCAGCTGTCTTCCTAGGTGATATTCTCCGACTCTGTATTCTGTTAGAATTTCTAAGGCTCCTTCTGTCTAGGTCAGTGCATCCTGGCCTGACAAAGGTGGAGTGTCTCAAATCAAGGCCATCAAAGTTTCTGTGCAATCACTGCCCATGAATTTGGAATGCTTCCAAAATTATCTTCAGCTACTGCCAAATGCCAGAACCTATGTTGCTGAGGGTAGCAATTATATGTTGCATTTTTCAGTGCCTGATAATGATATCATGAAACACCCCTTTTCATTTTAACAACTCTTTGCTTTCAGGTTCTTTCCCCAACTAGGCACGTCTTAGGGCCAAGATTCTGGTAGAGGATGGGAATGGCTAATGAGGACCAATGTGAAAATATCTCTATTTCTGCTGAATAAATCTCAAAACTACAGTGTATTAATGATAAAATGTAACTCTAACCATTTGTTTTCTAATAACAATCCCCATTTAATTTAAATGTCATTAACTTTGACTTATTACCATAAGTCATTCTAATCTATTCTAATACATCAATCTGTGTCTTTCCATCCAGCTGCCAGTCCACTATTCACAGTGTGTTTCACGATGTATCTTGGGAAAGGAGACGTACATATGATTGTACCAGCGGGAAGGAGGAACTATGTAACGCCATTTGTATGCAGTAGGAAAATATACAGCGAAGTCATACATTTTTCAAAAAAATGGGAAGCACAACTTTTCTGCAAACATTTAAATTCCAGAATTTCTGCCAATACTCAAAACTAGAATTTGCATGGTAATTTCATTACACCCAAACTCCTTGTGAGCAGGTTCTAAGTATATTAAGGAAAAACTTTGCTGCCAATTAAGTACATATTAAGACATTCTATATCTATATTTAAAGTTATGGTATGACATTATATTTACATATATGTATATGTGTGTGTGTTTGTCCATATATATATTTATATATTATATAAATATTTATATATAATATATAAATATATAAAATATATAAATATATATAAATTTATATAAAATATAAATATATATAAATATATATATATTACTAAAACATTCATTCTAGTGTATTCCCTACAAGTGTACTGAACTCTGACCATGGCAACATGGATTCACTTAATACCAGAACATTCTCAGAGAGAACTTCTACACAATTAAGTCCTACAATTTTACAATTTGTTTTTAGTTGTCCATATTTAAAATACTGTATATTGTACCCAAAACAATATTTTTATCGAACAGGGTGGGTGAAAATGTAGATTGTATGAGGTTATTACAGTGCACAATGGAATTTTCCTTCTTAATGCTTATTTCTTCTTTCAAAAAAGGAAAATTAACTCTCATATATGCCAAGTAAAACTAATTTGTTACATACATGAAAGTATGAAATATTTTGTCTGTATTTAACAGCTTTCCCTTGTATACTTTAAATTCAAATTTAACACTCCACTGTACTAAAGAAGATGATGGTTTACCCTGGAGACACTGGCATTTCTGTTGTGTGTTATTTGTGTAAAAATACTACATTGTACAAGATTATTCATGTTCTGAGTGAAAAGAAACAAGCACTTGCTCAGTCTGTTCAAATGGGAACAATCTTCTGGAATGGATACACCTCCAATAGCTCATAAATATTTATAGGTTCTTAAGCAAAGAAACACATAGCACCTTGCATATTATGATCACAGTTTTGTTAACAGTTCACAAGTTTCATGTTCTCCTTTGAGGTTTCAGTCTCTGATCTACTTTTGAAAGATTGGGTAAAATAACATATTAGATTTAAAGCAATGGAGGCATTTTTGCAAGTAAAATATATGCTGTCATGGTTCTTATCACTTGGGATCTCTAGACCTGAAGAATACAGTTTAGATTTTTATGCTGGGGAATTTATAAGATTAATTTTTATCTGTCTTCTAGACTCTGGGACCTTTTGCAAGCTCTTACAAATTTCATAGAGAATCTAGAAGGACCAGATATGTAGTATAAACTTCAAAACAAATGTGAACACAATTAGACCACAAACAAGGAAAAAGACATAAATAGAAGGAGAGCACTAAAGTGTTTTCTTTCAAACAATTCATTGTTAAATGCCTCTGCTCATATTTTTTCTGCATTCTAGTGTCGGCGAATAATTATCAGAAGTTATAATATTTACAATTTTCAAAGAACAGCTCTTATGAATTATAAAGAATTTTCATCAAAGGTAGTATTACCGTGAATTTGTAGCAACATTTGAACACATTGATCTAAACATTAAGACTTCCAAATTAAATAGAACTAAGAATGTTGGCTGATAAAATTATTTTTGCCTGCAGTTTGCTACTGAGCATTATTGTTAAGCATGGTGGGATGTTAACAAACTGAAGATTTCTCACTTTCTACTTTGGAAACACGTCTGCCGCCTTATGAACAAAGCGAGGCTAGTCTGCAGAACGATGACAGGCGGTCTTTTGCCCCTGGAGGCCCAAACCAATAGCCAAGCAACTGCTAGGCCTGCGAATGAGGTCATCCCAGGTTTTCCTGCGGCCCGCTGACCCATCAGGTCACCGGAGATTCATCCGCGAGGCCAGCAGGGATCAGCCGCACCAGCTCAGACCGGAGCACAACTGTCCTCACGGTAAGGTACACGGGCTGTGCGAGAGATGCCACGTGCCTTCGTTACTCACGCGAGGCTTCGGAATCCCCCCAGGCAGTGGCTGGAGAACTGGATTCCTGAGCTGAGTACTGGTGGATGGATGACCAATAAATCATTGCCTAAAAGTAGCAAACGGTGCCTCTGCACACCTTCCAGGGCAGAGTTCCACCAATCTATTTTCTGTATTTGATGCCAAGTCCACAATTACTGTAGTTTCATAATACAGAGTGGGACACAAGTGGGGGTGCCAGCTGTTCATTGTGGGAAATAATGGCAATATTTAATAATGCAAGAATAAACTCTGAGTCTTATACACTCAACTGTAAACCGACTTTGCCCACCCCACTGTCCAGTTAAAAGGGTGTTTGAGGTCACTTGGAGATTCATAAACCACAGAAAGGCTCACAGAACTCAGAAGAGTTGTGGGGCTCCATGACCCCAGTCTGTCCCAGGGAGAGGAGGCAGATGACAGTAAGCAACGGGAAAGGCCTATCGGCTGGGGAGGGGGGGAATGAGGCAGAACAGGCCGGAGACCCTACGGTTTACTAGGCTCCTGTGAGATTATGGGAAGCTCATAGGAGCCCAATGCTCAGAGATTTACTGGGGGGTGATCACACAGACATAACCGACTGCGCACATAGGTGACGTTGGTCTCCAGCCTCTCCAGAGGGCGATCCGGCCCTGGTACCCCGTGACCGCCACCGTAAGTCACATACTGCAAGTGGCAGAGCGCCGGGCCCCCAGGTAAACACAAGCGTCTCATCAGGCAGGCTTAGCATCATCCCCCAAGGGATGAGGGCAAAGGGACACCCCTCTCTGGACAAGGGTTAATATCCTGTACGGCTCACGTATCTTGAGACTTGGTAGACTATGTCCAACATTCTACTTCATTATTAAGATTTCCTTTGGCATTGTTGGATCTTTAAATTTCTTATACATTCTAGAGGCCATCTGCGAATTTTCGTAACATTTTTGACTTTGTTGGGTCAAGGTTACCATGAAATAAGATTTCATACGGAAAGTGTTTCAAAGTGTCGCGCTGCCTTTTGGTTGGCCTGAGTTTCAAGGGAGAAGAAAAGCGTCGAGTTTGGAAATGCTTTATGGGATACTTGCTGTTTTCATCAAGCTTAAATAACGGTGAGTTTGAAGTTGTTGAGAAATGAAGCAAGCACAGATGTCAGGAGTGTGACATGAAATCACCTTGAAAAATTGTTGGGCATAAAATTCATCACAATTGCAACAACTTGCACTTATGATAGCAAGGGAGTTAAGAGATTTGAATAATCACACAACACGGCAAAGTCCTCCGAATTCCATCATACTGTTTAAAGAACCTGAATCGTACATTTAGTGAATCAATTCTATCATGTCTAACTACGCAACAGTTATTTAGACAAAAGCAGAAACAAAGAGGAAGCCGTACCCGAAACAGGAAATAAAAGGATGCAATGCTTTGTGAAGGCAATGAAACAATTTTAAAGATATTTACACATTCGTGTAGAAATCTATCAAATTGTCAACAACTGTGTTATTCTTAAGTGCCGGGCATTGGTCTAAGCTCTTGGTAAGTTTTAACTTCTTTATTGTTGGAACCTTATGAGGGTTGTTATCATGCATCTTTTCTCAAATCCACAAGTAGTGTGTGTACTTCCTCTCTGTATAATTTGAATATTGTGAGCCAATTACCCTGGTGAATTGGGTACAAATACAGTGATCGCTGGTACCTTCATAATGCATCAAAAAGTTCAAGAGCACTGTTTTTTTCCCTCAAGAGTTGGTGTAGGGAGTTTGGATATCTATAAACCTCCAGAAAGTTAAATTGTCTCCCTCCCCACACTTAGGTACTATACAAAAGACAATTTTCAACCTTCCTCAAAGAATACACAGTTCACTAGATCGCAGGCAGAATCGTTATTTTACTTAGTCTACTATGTAATTTGCAGGAATTCTGTTACAGCAGCAGAAAGCACTAGAAAAGCCATCTGAAATTATTGTCACTCAGCTCTATATATTTCTCTACGTAAGATGATAGCGTGCCATTCATCCAACAAACCATTTAATGCTGTGTCAGTTCATATGAAGTCCATTGGAACAATGAGTAAAGGTAATCTAAAGAGAAGATAATTTCTTCTGATTCTCAAGAACCCATGCCCCTCTGTAAGGCATCAAAATCACTGTCAGATTATGGTAACCCGTATAGCATTGCATCTCAGGAGACGTTGGTTATCATAGTACAAGTACCTAAAGCTACATTTATTCTAATAGTCTTTGTCAGGCACCTAAATAAATGAGTGGTTAGTGAACATATAGTGTCGTGCTTGCTAATTATTTTTTCTGCAAAAAAACTTATGCTAGAAGAGGGGGGAAGCTGGCGGCCAGACAGGTGGGAGCGGAGCCCACTTCCCCCTGCGCCCAGGTGAAACTCCTCCCCGACTTCTGAGGAGCAGAGTGAACAGCCAAGTATCCAAGCACATATGAAGATGGAGATCGAGAATGATGCCAGAAGAATAGGAATATTCTCGACACATGTCTGTCTGTCTAAAATGAATGCAGTCATGGATCATCCAAAGGGGCACGGACCATGCGTCCTATGGCCAATGTTTACAATTTTTCACGTGTAGCTCACTGCACGACCTTACCTTCTTAAGAGAAAAAAAAATGTTGTTTTTGTAAGTGTTTTCCAAGTAATGTTTACATGCATTAACTCTATTAATCTTCATACTTTACCACCACTTATCATTCTGTAAAGGTAGGATAGAGTTTAATATTGAACAAAAAATTTCAATAAGTTTTTCTCTCCCGTAGGAAGTAATTAGGTTTTTAATTAAAAAATAATTCCCAGACCAGAAGACAATTTGTTGCTTTATATGCATTATATCTTATACATTGCATGGGTATTATATAATTCTAACTTAATTTTAAAATAAAGCCAAGGCATTGCAGATTGTAAAATTATTTCTAATGCAATTGTTCTTTCTTTTATACAATTAGCACACATTGCACGTTTCACTAAATAGCCTCAACATATTAGTGTGTAACTTCAGAAAGTTTTCTTCTCTTTCGCATTATTTGTACAACGTATGCTTCTATGTAGTGTGTCTTTATTTCATTCCACGTGGATCATACCTTTCTAGAAACTGATCTGCATCTACCTCTTCATTTTACCTTTCCTCCTCTACTTTTGTAGACTGTGCCTGCGGATCAATGTAATTTCATCGCAGAGCCTAACTGCTCAGAACCAGGTGGGAGCGTTCTCAGGTGACCAGGCTAAACAGGAGGAAGAACGGCGCTCACATGGGGAAAGAATGAAGAATGAAGTCAGACAGCAATGAGATACATGATACCATGCTGGCGACTTTAAAATTGTTTTGCAATTATATTTTTGCATGGCTGACTGTGTGTTTTTTAAGAAATGTTTGCTCCACTAATTCTCACATTCTTCTTGTTTGTCAAGTATATGTTGGTGCTTTTTATTATCTTCTCAATCTTTTGTGACTGTTTTAAACATAGATTTATTGAGCTATCACCATAAGACAAATCATAGAGAACATTCTAGAATGGGTCTTTCCCATTTCAGGTCAGGGTAACTACCCTTTCTCACAATGATAACTAATTTTATGTCCTGTCTGTGCTCAGATATCTTACATTTCTTTATCTTAGTTTATATTTTTACTTCCACTTCATTAACTCATTTTTTTCATTTAAATTTCAAAACACTTACCATTCCTCAATAGTCTTTCTCACTATTGATAAACTAGTTTCATGTCATCTTTCGAGCAAGAATTTATAGCAGCTGAACAAGTCACAATTTATTGACTGTATGATTTGATAGCTCAATATAGACTACATTATTTCAAACATATTGTATTTATTTGAGACCAATCAACCTTCATTCTAAATAGAGTATTACATACCCTGTGTTGTGAACACAGTGTTCAGAAAACTACACAAATTAGTTAAATTGTTTGCATGACATCATTGTCCAGAAAAGTGTTCTTTGGGTTAGAAGGTTCTAGGCAAACAGAACATTTTTAGATCTTGTATTCTGCTTATTACATATGTGAAATAATAGAGATCAAACTGATTTCATTGTAAATCTGCTTTTACTTTCCTAATTATTTTTTTTCATTGGGAAACAGTATATTTACAAGCTAAGGAATCCCATGAAATGGAACGGCAATACAGTTACAGAATATTTCTTTGCCTTATCACAATATCTTCAAGGTGGAGGTTGAAGACATGTTCTGTCATTTCACTGAAATACAAAGGCTGTCTTGTGTTTTGTACACGTGCACTTCGATAAACAACTTTACACACCGGACATTGTTTCAGAAAGGGTGACCATGGTAGCAAACGGTGTGAACAAAGATCCTGCCCCCCTGAACTTCACAATCTGATGGGTCAGCCAGTCAACAAATATACACCACGATGATGTCATTTAAGCAATACAATGCACAGTGAGAAAAATAAGGCAGACTACGGAGTCAGACAACCTGGGGATGTGTTTCTAAAGAGAAATTCAGTGGAGGAGACACCAGAAAGCATTAGCAGGCTTGCCATAGAGATGCCCCTATCATGGTGTCCAACCCGTGGCCCACGGGCCACACACGGCCCCAAGATGGCTATGAATGCAGCCCAACGCAAAAATCATAAATTTTCTTAAAACATGATGAGACTTTTTTTGTGATTACAAGTTCAATGTTCTAAATGTGTGGCCCAAGACAACTCTCTTCTCCAGGGTGGCCCTGAGATGCCGAAAGGTCAGCCGCCCCTGCGTGTGGATGCAGGGTATCAGCATGCTACTACACCGCAGGCACACAGCTCATTTGCATGCACCATGCTACTTGACCCACAAAACTATTTTATTCAGTTGAGGAAATGATGCTGAAGGAAATTAAATGTCACACACGACACCGTGCAACTATAAAACAGCCTAGCCGGCATGTGAACGCTGGCGTAAGTGACAGTGAAGTCTCTGGCCCATGCATTGTTCTGTTTCCCATGGTCCCATTTTCTCCGTTCTTCCTTCGATACATTGACTGATTTCCAATGTTCTCTCATTCTAGGACAAATAATTCAGCGCATAAAATGGGTCCTATTTTTCGTGTCTACCTTTAGTCAAGGGGTGAATCGATGCTATGAGCATAAGTTGGCATCTGAGAGGAAGTATATTCTGTTGATGTGAAATGTGACGACACTGCAGCTGGTTTAGCGGGGAGCCTTGACCCTTCCTCAGCCACTCAGAGACTGTGCCCTGGAAATCGAGGATTCGTACTAAGGTAGAAACGAGAAAAGAAGACCCTTCTAGCAGCCTAGAATTGGGAGGCTATGTTTTTCTTATGTGAAATGAATAACAGGGAATGCTGATGCGCTAAAAAAAAAAGTTACAAGAAGTCAATTCAAAAGCATTAGAAATTGGAAAACCAAAGAACCAAAGAAAATACCCACGTTTTATGTTTCTGATAGCTCTCCCTATTTTGTTTCCAGTTCAATCCTCGGGTCCCAGCTGCTCTCCCTCCGATAGGAGACATCCCTTTGTATTTTTTTTTTCAAGTCCTGTTTTTCTTAAGCTAGGCCAAGTTAATTTCTGTTCCTGGAAATTTAAAATGCCCCAGCTAAGAAGTACTTAATTACAAATCATGGAATTAAACAGGAGTCATGCCTAGAAGCAAACTCTAAGAAAATGTTTAAGTCTGCATTTTACATAAAAATCTATAATGAGAGGAGAGAAAAGAAGCTGGAATTTGTCATGCAAGCCATGTATGAAAGTTGTCAGAGGAAAATACCAGTGTTCAAGTGTTTCTGAAGTGCCGGAGAGTGCTCTGTCTAGATTATACAGAGAAAATTCTCTACAGGTTACATTTATCCAGGATGTACAGCTGAAATAATTATAAGGCTGGGCTGTTTGCTTGACAAGACTTGTTGACAATGAAATTTTAGTGTTTTGAATGCAGAATAAGATACAGTGAGCGATAGGACAGGGGACTGTATTTTGATTTAATATGCTGTTTAGCTAAAGAATGCCAGTTACCGATTGGCATTTAAGTGACTAAAAAGCGATTTTCTGGATTAATCATTTTAACAAATATTATCTGATTTCAAGAGCTATTTCATGTGTGGGAAAGCTGCCCTGTGTCGTAGGGGATCTAATGGGTTGTAGCTTTAAATTGTAGCAGTTCATGGAGGAATATGAACTCGGAGATGCATGCAGGAAAAAAAGTAGGAGTTAATAAGAGCTGGCAGTGGCAAAATGACCTTAGTGATCAAACACGTGATTACCAGATGCCGACGGAAATTGTAACAACCTGGTGACAGCACATTAGAGAACATTAAAAAGCAAATCAGCAAGCAAGCCAGTGAGCAAAAAATATCTTTTTTTAAAGGTGAATAGAGAAATGCTAACAGTTAAAATATCAAGCAGAATTATGCAGTTCCCTCTTAATTTCCTATTTTTTTAACAAACCAAATTATTGCTCAAGCTCTGACTCATGATGTATTTTGATCCAGGGATTATGAATTTCATTCCACGATTTAGTGCAATTTTTCTTTTTCATTTTCCATCTGTAAGGATGTGCTACATTTGTTCAATGTTAAGACTTCATCAAAAGAGAATTAAGTCAATATGTTTTCCTGTTTTAATGTTTATTGAGTAGCTGTCACTAAATATTATAAAGATGGAAAATTTTTTCCCAACAAAAAGTAAAAGATAAGCCAGTGACAACCACAACCAGCATTGTGGAATACGTTAATTGAAGGGTATACTAAAAAATGAATTTATGTTTCTAATTTTAAACCGTTTAGTCTTACATGTTTATGGCCGTTATGTTATAATTATATTTTATCATTCATTAGTATGCTCTGCATGCCTTTTATGTGATCATCGATTTTGATGTTGCTTGTTATTATACTTAAACAACTTTTATAAAATGGATCCTGGTGCTTTTAATATTAAAAATATTCATATTCTTAATTACTCAAGTGCTAAGTTAATTGAGACCTTCTAGTATTCCCTAGATTGAATTTAAATTAAAATTAACTTCTATGAGGTGGCTAAAAAGGTACCTAGCCCTTCCTGTACTACCTGCAGCGCCGTGGTCATGTCAGCAAAACCTAGTACCGAGCCACGGAGGGATGCAGAGAACCAACCTTCAGCTGCTCGAGACGCCACGTAATCCTATCAAACGTGAACTACATGACTTAGAATCCGATTTCATTCTCCCTGAAAAAGCAAAGAGTTACGAACATTCAAATCAGGTTTTAGTTTGACAGTCTAGCTGACCGTGTGACCTGGAATTGTTTTCTTCTCCCCAAAAGTCAGCCTATCATGCCTCTGACTGCCGTCATTGATGTTACGGATTCTAGTCAGTTACTCAGATTCCAGAAAGTCCTTGTGAAAATGGTAAACGGAAGATAAAAAGGTAGGATAAGGGATGTATCCCACATAAAGCCTATGGTATACTTCATCTCACCATTTGTTACACACGCTATTTTATCAAAATGGAGACGAATTTTTAAGGGAACAGCACTTACGTGAGTTTTGATGAGAAGCAGAGAGATAGAATTAACAGGCTGAGGTACAGGACTAGCACCTGTGAGCACGCCACACCCAGGAACTACGTCATGTCCTGCATCAGGGTCGAAGGCTGATGCTGGGCCTTGTGTAAGGTCGCCTGTGCCCATGGTGACAACTTACCCTGGCATACCTTAGCAAACTCGTTCTTGTTCTTTGCTTTCACATCTTATTAAGATACATCTGAAACAACAGAGATGATGGGCACTGCAGACAGCCTGGATGGACCCAGAGAGTATTATGCTGAGTAAAATAAGCCAGCTAGAGAAAGACAAATGCTATGTGATCTCATGCATACGCAGAATCTACTGAACAAAATACCTGACGAACAAAAACGAAAACAAAGGCATGGACACACGGGACAGACAGCTGTCCGAAGGGGAGGGGTTTGGGGGGGCAGATTAAAAAAATGAAGGGGCTCAGGAAAGTCAGTTCTTCATCTCACATTGAAGAATTTTGGGAACTCCCATTCATTGGACACGGGTGCTAGTATTTCTGAAGGCATGCATTCCAATCATGCTCTAAACTCCTTAGTACTGTGACCAGACTCATTGATAACAGGAACTCAGACTCCCCAGTTGCTGCCTCGGCACAGGAAGACACACAAACCCCGGATAAAAATATCTTTGCTTTTATGTTTCCGTAAGGTCACCTTTCTACGTATCCAACATTCGATTTGGAGTGATATCATTTTTGGTTAATGTACCTTTTCCCAAAGGACTTTAGACTTCAAAATTTACTGTGGGTGAGATTTTACTGCAATGTGACATCATTTTGTGGCTACTTAGAAATGGGCCAATTTCCTGCTTTCTGAAGAAAACTTGAGGGACAAAACACCCCGTGCCTCGTGTCTGGGCCTGGGCCTTTATTGGCTTGTATCAATCAGCACCGATCATTACAACGTCTGCTCAGGAAAACACTGAGTAATTATTTTCATTGCTAGAATCTATTTCAAGGATACACCCAGTTCACAAACTGTGCACATTTCCATTGGTATTTATACATACTTAAAATGTCATTGGGAAAAGCAACTTGGAAGTGTTCCTGCATACATCACCTCCATTTTCAAACTTCTAAAATTATTTTGAGCATAAAATCTATCTGGTCATAACCCGAGGGAAACTGGGGGCCCACCCTCTCACGGTGGGCCATCCTCGCCCCGGTGACAGGCAGATCTGTCACCCGGGAGGTGATTTATCTCCTCTGATTCATCCTGTAAAGATGCCCGACACAAGGTGAAGTGATAATTTTCCTCCGAGTTAACATGTCCAATGTCTCATTTTTCATTCTAGTCCTTGGGAAATGACACCGAACACTAAATTGGGAACTAATTTGGGTTGTGAGGTTTGGCTGCCTGCCTGTTTCTCTGGGAAAACAAGCAAATTATCTGTACTTTCAGTTAGAGAAGTTACACGATGCCTGGGTCTGGCAACTTGTTCTAAGGGTTTTATCTGCTTTAAACCCACACTGGAGAACAAAAGAAAACCACATGGCAGGGAATGTGGCAAAAGAACACACGTTTTTGTTTGAAAATTAATAAAAAATATGAAAAGTACTGTTTTGGGGGAAGATAGCTAACGGAGAATGTCGTGAGAGAGAAAGACAGGAAGTCTATGTGTCTACAATGAAAAGATGCAATTGATTCAGTTTTAGGGGAAAAAACACCATTATCTGAGAGTGAAAATTCAACCAATGACAGATGGTATTTTCATCCAAAAAGAAACCTTGTTTATGAACATTTTCTGACTCTGGAACACAATTTTATAATTCATTTTCAGAATGCACTTATTTTGGCACATAAACAGAAAGCAAATTACAACATGTGTTGTATAGAGAAAAGATCGATGTGTTAAAACTAAATTTTAACCTACATAAGTGTGTATTTTTCCATGATCAATACTTGATCATGGGTTATAATTTATGGGTAAGTGTATCAGCAGCAAGACAATTAGAATTAGTAAAGTTGCATGACTTTAAGAAGTCATATGAACATAAACTAAGAATAAAGAAAGGTGGTCCTTTTTAAAGTTTATCATTATTTTACAAGATGGACATGCTAAAGAAATATTCAGTAATTGGCATCTGAGAATTTTGCAAGTCACTTCTGTTGGCCCTGGCTTCATGTGAAACCCATAAGCTAAACAGTCTAAATAATGACAAAAGGTGACTATAGAAAAGTAGAGGACTAAGGCGCTGCTCAGTGGATTGAGCACGGGCCTGAGAACCAAAGCATCACCAGTTCGATTCCTAGTCAGGGCACATGCCTGGGCTGCAGGCCAGGTCCCCAGGAGGGGTGTTTCTAGAGGCAACCACACACTGATGTTTCTCTCCCCTTCTTTCTCCCTTCCCCTCTCTCTAAAATAATAAAATCTAAAAAAAATGTAGAGGAATAACTAATGTTATTGAAGCTTACTATTTCAGGTGGTAGGTACAATGCTCTGCGTGGATTATTTTATTTATTCCTTACAACATCTCTATGAAGTAGGGACCATTAATTGCATTCTTTTTTGGTTGGGAAAAATAAGACATTGAACAAATAATTTTCTCAAGATCTCACACTTAGTAAGTGGCGGAGTCAGAATGCAAATGTGTCTCGAGCATGATCTTTTTAACCTTTGACCAATAACAAGCAAAGAGTGATAACTGCCTACAAGAATCTAGCATCACAGAAGAGAATGGCAATGTGTCCAAAGAGCAACTGGAAAAAGAGGTGGCGTTTCAGCTGCTATTCAAAGCTACAATTTCCTCAAGCTGGAACAGAGAGATGGAAAGTTTCTTCCAACAGATATAACTTTACGAACAAAGGCAAGGAAAGAGAAGAGTTCCTCTTCTTTGTAATAACACGTGTTCCTGTCTGTCTAGAGCATGAGTTTCAGAGAGAGGACCTGAAGGAGATGACGCCCAGGAGAAGTGTTTGTGGTCAGATCCTTGACTTCCAAGTCCATTGCCAAGCACAGCTGTAAAGACAGGAAGACTGCTACGTAACCAAGTATACTTGCTTGTACCAGGGATGGGATTCAAATCAGTGGGAAGAGGGGCAATTCTTTGTTAAACTGGCTGGAAAAATGGTTAACAATATAGAGAAATAATAGACTCATATGCCTACCCAGCATAATGTACTGAATCCAGTTAAATCTGAATGCAAGCGTCAGATGTGGACTGGTGGAGGGTTCTTCAAGTCTGGCTGAAGTATTTTCTAGTGCGCCTTATTTTTTATCACTTTGTGTTCATGACCCCTAAGTACTGGCATCATACAATGAAACGGGAAAAGAAAGCCCTCTCCCTGGATAGCTTATAGCATAAATATAAAACATAATTATATCATATTTTCATCATTTTTGATATTATTTACAAGTTTCACATTTCTAATAACTGATTCTATGTTGCGATATTTGCACCATTTCTCAGACAAAGCATAAGACTACACTGATTACTATCACAAATAACAAAGTAAACACTTAAGTTTAGACGGTATTTCTTCAACTGTTAGCTCATTTGTTACCCTGAAGTCAGATGCTCTTGTGAAAAAATAGAAATAGAATAATAATATCACTCCCCCTGTGCTTTAAGAAGGTTTCCGGTGAAAGTAATGTATCATTACACTCATTTCTCCTCTAATTTGATAATTGTCGTCTGGAAGCCTCTATGGAATGTTTGGTTTTTGAGGCATTCTGATCACGTATTTTTTATCTTGCGTGTGTAGGCGTGTGTGGGTGTAATATTAATACAAGGTACGCTGGATTCCGGGCAGACAACGTTTTTATGAAACTGCTGTCACCTAAATGAATACAAATGCTTTGGACAAAGCATAAACAAAAAATGTTCTTCAAAAAGCATGAGATAAAAATTTTTATATCGCAGACACTTGTCTTCGACCTCCCAGTTTAGAGAGAAGAGAGCTCAGAGGATCTGAAAGCCAGCAAGCCCAAACCTGTTGTGGCTGAGACGACTTTCACCGTGGTCAAGTTCATCTCATTAGGTTTGCAACGGCCATACTTTGGGCATCGCCTTTTACAGGAGTACATGGCGTTAACCCAGAGTTTTACTTACTTTTTTTTTAAAGGAATTGTATAAAGCTTAGGATATGTTGCTATTGTCCTGTTTGCCAAACTTCCCTTCTTAAATTCCTCTCGATGCTAAATATTTTTTATTTATTTTTTTTATTTTTGGAGGTGAGAGCTCTGGCTAGCATTACATTGCTTCCTGTTTCTGCCTTGCAAATCTGTTTTCGATGTTCATCTACCTTGCAAGTGTGATTTGTCGCAGCACGGGGCATCACGCTTATTTCAAAGTAGACTCGGTTCATTTTTCTTTCAAGACGTTCAGTGTTTCTAAGAATCTGCTCAGCAGGGAAGGGGCAGATTCTGTGTTTCTCTGCTTCATCTGACAATTTCTGTGTTTACACAGTGAGTGACATTCAGGCGAAGGATGGAAATACCTGGTAATTTGGGTTCTTTGCAGTCTTTTCTTCTTTCAGAAGGTAAGTAAAAAATTAGGTGAGGTTCAAATACCTCTGCAATAACAAATTACCGGAGATATGTGAGCTCCCCAGGTGATGCAGAAAGTGAACGTAGTTAAACATAAAACAAACCGGAGAATGGCAGGAAAAAGAAAACTCTATGGTAGAAAAGCATTCATTGGCTTTTAAACAGTCTTCAAAATAAAAATGTGAAGGTATACAAGAGTTAGTGAGCATGTCAAAGGAAATGATGTAAGAGAGATAAACAACAGTACTTTAAAAAGGAAGATGAGTTATAGATGCTAACTGAATTTTAAAGTATCATAGATGGTTTGTGATAGACCGAGGTGTCTAGAATTCTAATAGGATATGATTTCACTATCTCCAGGCTATTTGGACAAAGGTAATTGAAATATTTAGTCCTAATTATGCCTCATTCTAAACAACTTATTTGGAGAAATATATGTGAATCATAGTATGTCTTAATCTCTTAAAAAACACCTTTATTTATTTATAGAGAGAAGGGAAGGGAGGAAGAGAGTGAGAGAAACACTGATTGGTTGCCTCTCACACAGGCCCCGACTGGGATTGAATTTACAACGTGGGTATGTGCCCTGACTGAGAATCGAACCAGCTACCTTCAGTTTATGGGACAACGCCCAACCCACTGAGCCACACTGGTCAGATGTACACCTGAATCTCTTAGTTACATAATCGTTTGATCACATGATCGTCGGGATCATATGATCCCAACAATGTTGATATGTATGCTCTCCAGAAAATATTAAGATCACTTTCTAATAAAAAACTGTCCCAAGTTGTAACACGTTTAAATGATGATCCCAACAATGTTGATATGTATGCTCTCCAGAAAATATTAAGATCACTTTCTAATAAAAAACTGTCCCAAGTTGTAACACGTTTAAATGATCAACCAGCAGGTCCCGTTGCTCCATGTGCTAGACTGGGAACCCCCCGCTGAGGTGTGAGTGGAAGGCATGGAAGTGACAGGAAACCGCCACTGCCCCCATCCCCCACTTTGCTGCTCCCAACGCCGAGCCCCCTCACGCTCCGGACGAGCTCACGCACCGGGATCTGCCTTGAGCTGCCCCAGAGAAGTGGGCCGGTCTTTTACCCCCGGGTGCGGGGAAACCACGCATTCTCCCCTGCAGTCCCCTTGTCCTGCTACGAGCCAGACGTGTTGAAACGCATGACACCTGGAGAGGAACGCTGCGTTGGACAGGGAAGAAGGTAAAGGTCCCCGTGTGTGCCCACCCCGCCCCAGATGGGTCTCCTTACGCCTGCGGGCACTGCCGCCCGCCTCCAGCACCCTCCCCCCCCCCCCCCCACCCCGCCAGCACGTGCGGTGGGGCAGCACCCGGGCAGCTTCCCAAAGCTGCAGCTGCATCAGCATCTCAGGATCAAACCACGAGGGAGACCCCTTGCTGACCCGACAGGACACACTGCAGACATGGGGCGGGGGGCATGTGAGGTTGTTAGAGTCAGTGCCCAGGGACAGAATGTTGGAGAAGGTCATCCAAAAGACATGCCCACCAGCTGGCCCGCGGGGTGTGCTCGAGTGAACGGAACCTTCTCCCCCTCTCCCTGTCCTTGGAAAGTGCTTTACGTTCGCCCTCCCTGTTCTCAGAGGTTCCTGCAAGGGTACAACCTTGAGACAGAAATCTAGGTTTTGAGCGCCTCTGAACCGGTACGTGACTCAGCCCAGGTAAAGGCCTCCATATAAATGTCTAAGATTCTGGCTACTGCAACCAGAAATCTACTCATCTTGCAGACTCTCAAGACTAGCCTCCTGAGGTGCCTGTTTTACTTAAGCCTCCCTGCCACCTGCCAATCCGGAGTGGTCTGTCTTCCTTTGGCCCCTCCCTCTTCTCACTGCAAAGGAGGGCTCCTTTCAGATGTCAGCTGCTCTGCTTCCCAGCAGGTTGTGAAGAAAAACACTGGAGACCTTCATTGGTGCAAATGAAATTTTAAACCAAAAATCAATAAATCATGAGCAACCTATTTGTAGTTAAACATTTTTGAGAGCATAATCTATGTGAAGGCTTAATTGCTGAGAAATGCTTCCCCCCAAAAATCACAACTCAACAGAAACAAGTTATGCTGTTCAAAAAAAAAATAGAGTTCAAAGGGTCATTCAAAAGAAATAATAAATCCAATGATGTTTCTTTGATTGTCAAACAACTCGTTTATATGAGATAAGCTTCTGACGATAATTCGTGGTACCAAGGGTCCTACCCAAGTGCAAGCAACAGTCAGCTCATCACGGCAGTGAAGTTTTATCCACAGGTTCAGTTTGATGTATTTTATCTCTCTAAACTCACATAAAACGACTTTAGAAGTTCAGAATAATTTAGCACTGGGGAAAGTGATTAGGGTAAATTGCACTGAATTTAGAGGTCTTTCTGGAGATAAAAAATAAATGACTAATAACCAGTTAGTAAATGTCAATGGAAAAGAAAATGCAAATGCATGAGTTAACCAACAACGCGTGCAGCCATGTTCACAAGTGCGCGAATTGACAAGAGGACAGAATCTTACAATGTTAGAAATTATTTTACACGTTTTTGTGTACATCTCTCTATATATCCATATTAAAAGTACTTTAAAAGCAATGTATGTCTTGGAAAAGTTATTCACATTTTTTTTCTGTGACCAGGTGTGGCTATTATTTATAGAAAAATATAAAGATAATGGTTCCTGTCTTTCATGATATTACAATTGATTAAAATATAAAACAATGATCTATTTCTGATTCTTTCAGGTGCAAGGGCATTGCGTAGACATTAAATACAGAGGACACAGAGTTTGGGGACATAGCGTGTCCTGTCTGCAGGGAGGTAGGGCAGAGAGGGTGCGTGTCCAGAGAGAGGTCTTTAATTTTATGTTCTGACTTGGAATTTATATAAAATACCTTTAATTTTTTTTTAATTCCCAGGGAAGTAGAGAGAAAAAGTCTTATTTATGAAAGGCATGTCCCCTGTCTGCTTGCTGACTTGTGCGCCCATATACCCCTCCTATTACTACCCTTCATGAAGATACCCATTTGGAGTTACTCTGCTAGTGTATTTGCGTCTCGTGTTTGTTTCACAGATTATTACGTTAACATTCTCCCATACTGTTAATACCTTTGAGAACAGGTATTCAGTATCTGCCTAATATCCAAGCTTAGAAACACATGTCATTTATAAAATTATTTTCTTGCCGTTGAAGAGTCATTTATATCTTTATTCCTTAAGATTAATGAAATTACTTCTAACAAGTTTTTTGTTTGGATCTCCAGTTATCAAGAAGGGATAAATGATCACAGGCAAGAATGGTTTCTGGATAGGGCTTGCTCGCTTGCACTAGTAACGATTAGGCCCCTTTCCTCTCCTATCTACAGGGACTGTGAACGCCAGAGGACCGCTTCACTTTTAAACACACAGTACGGAGCGTCTCGTTGGCCTTGACCTTTTCACTCGTGTATCTCAGTTGTTCAGCCCAGGGCCCTCGGCCGGGGAGAGCGTGGAATGAATGCTTGTTCTCTCACAGAGTTTCTTTAGCACAAGCCTCCGAGTTGGAGATGATACAGCTAACTGGTATTTACTTGGATGACTTGAACTAGAACACTTCCATCTGAAGGCATTACTGTAAATTGGTTATACAATCTGACTTTCCATTTTTTATTTCTCTGCATTTTTTATTGTCGTTCAAGTACAGTGGTCTGCATGTCTCTCCCACCTCTCCCTCCACCCATCCCTCCCCACTTCCCACCCTTGATCCACCCACTTAGGTTTTCTCCTTGGTCTTTGTACATGTTCCTGACAAACCCTTCCCCCTTCCCACATTATCCACTCCCTGAAGTGTTTTGGCCTTATTTCTTGAAAAATGTTAAAACTAAATATTTATGCTACTTTCCAAATTTAAACTCCGACCAGATTTTAATGGTTGTCTAAAACTGTTGTTTAATTGTACTAACGGTAATTTTTGGTGTGTGTGGGTTATCTATATATATATATTACAACTATAGAATAGAGAGGTTTAACTCCATGTATCTATTTAACATTATATAAAATGTAAATGTAAGTATTATATGAAGACATATTGTTTAAATACATATGTATATAAGTACACATGTATATACATATATCTATGTATACAATATATGATCATAACATACAATAGGGTTACTCCACCAATAAACCTATTGTAATGTTAAAATATAAGTTGAAAATGCAGTTAACACACCTAACCTACGTACCAAATATCATAGCTTAGCCTAGCCTACCTTAAATTGCTCAGAACACTGAAGGCTAGCCTACAATGACTTAAGAGTTTTATCTCAAGATTACTTGCTTTATTCTTCCCATGAGGAAACACACTGTTCAGTGTGAAAATACAAGTCAGTTGTAGAACAGGTTGTATCGAATACAACTAGACACACGTATGGAAAATGCATATGTAAATTCACAGAGAACTCTCTGAAGGGGTGCCTGGGTAATCTGGGGGAGGGGGAGGAAATGCCAGGTTGGGTGAACGGGACTGGAGGAACAGGAAAAGGAAGATTGAGATCTATCTCTTTATCTACTTTTGTTGGCGTTCTAGAAAGAAACATGTTTTCCTGTTTAATTGGGTAATAAAAACAAGAAAAATGATTTAGTTCGTATTTGTTATGAATAGAAATATTTTTGTGTTTAAAGTGTAGCATAAGATGATTGTGCTTCAGAATATTTATTTGTGAGGAAACCAACTGATGTGTTAAATCATAGCAGACATAATAGTTCTGTTTCTCTGTGGCAGCCAGCAGGAGAGAATGTGTAATCCTTCAACGGTTTTGCCTACGAATTGATCTTTCAAGAGTGTCCCCCTATGTTGTTGCTTCCCAAAGCTTAATAAAATATTCTGGATGCAATCTTTGTATAATTTTAAGTAGCAATGATCTACCTATGCCAAAGGAGAATTTCACCATGCATTTATAAATAAATAGTAAATTTGGAGGTAGCTAAATAAAAAAAATAATGGTATAGGAAGGTTGTAAGAGAATAAAAATAAGGAATCTGGATTGAGAAAACAAAAATAATAAAACTTATATACACTTGTATGTATTTCTATAAACTTGTTTCATGTACTTATCAAGATGGCATGATCATTGTTTGAGTAATAAAGTTGTGCAATTGAATTTCACTTAATTAGATCCCACAAAAGTGCACCCGGTTCAGCCACTGACTCATCTGAGATATAATCAGCACAGAAAAACAAAAGGGTGAAATGTTACCAGATGATGGAAACGGAGTAGTTCACTGGAAATAGTGTCACGTGAGATGATATTTTGGAGGGAGAATGAAAATTTAGACATTATGGAGCCTTAATAGGAAAAAACCTATACACTCATGGAAATTGGATATAATGCAGTTCTAATCTGTAAGAACATTTGTAAATAAATGTAAATGAATTCTGTTGTGTGTTTCCTTATATTCATTTTTGAGGTGTATATCAACATAATCTATATACATTTGTCTTTTATTATTTTGAGCAGATATGGAAAGAAAAAGAACATAAGGTAACAATAGTGTGAAAGTCGAATTTGCTCACCAGGGTCCCCATCAAAACTACACACGGGCGTCCTGACCCAGCCTCGGGGTATTGGTAAGGAAGCTGCCCTCCATTCCGCTGGGTGAATGAGAGCAGGGACAAACCACCTGGCCACTGAAGGGATGCTGGTTGGGGGGTAATTCAATGATTGAATTATCATTCGATCAGGCCAGAGGCAGAGAACTGCCCCTCTCACGAATCAGGTGCACATACCCTTCGCGGGAGAGCACCGAGCTGACCCTTTTTGTCCACCGGAGGTCACGACACCTCCAAACCTGCTCCTCACGGGGAAACGTTTCTCATCGCCTGGACTCTTCTCCTTGTCCTAAGCCTCCCATGGACGATGGTCCTCTCAGAGACAGGACCCTTGCCGCTTGAGTCCTCAATGCTAAACTTTTTCTTCCTCTATTTCTCTAAGTGTTTTTTCTTTTGCTCTTTCCTCCTGGAACAAAGCCCTCCTTTCACTTGCTTTTTTCTGCAAGTTGAGACTTCAGTTGCCTATCAGGAAGACTGGATGGGACTCACGGACATGACGATGGTGCGGTGGTTGCTGGGGGCGGGAGGACAGTGTAAGGGGACTAAATGGTAACAGAAAAAAAAACCACAGGAAAGATTAAATAAAAGGAGAAGAAGCAAGGGCAGACCTAGATGGACCTTCTTGAGATACACAACATCCTACCTAGATCCCTGAGGATGAGAAAGTATATCTCTTCAAAATCATAAACTTCTTCTAGATGAAACACTCCCTTCGATGAAATAAAGGATTTCTGGCAAAGCAGCCAAAAGGAAGACCGCGGCCGACCTCCATGCCACAGTGCCCGTGGGGCCCCGGGTTGCCCAGCCCGCAGCTCACAGACAGAGAGAGCGTGCTGGCCCCGCTCCCTCTGCTCAGAATCTTGGGACAGACAGTTGATAGCTTTGAGGGGCTTTTATAAAGTGCTCCGCTCTATAAGTGCTTACTCTCTTGAAATAGAAATGTCTTCACTCATGCCATGAATAAAAAATTCTTACTGAAACTGTCAGTTACTCTGCATTTTTGAAACACTTGACTTGCTTCATGTTTCAAGGGAGATAAAGACATTTACAAAATTCTATTCTAAAACTGCATTTAACAAACAAATGACCAGTGTGGGCTTTTAGGAAACCTGATGTGAGCCCAACTTAGATTAGGAAAACCGAAGAGAAAAAGGCCAGTGAGTCACACAATGAACCACCACGGAAATTTATAATTTAATTAAGGCATACAAGATTCTTTTATGACATGGTCCTCTTCCTTTTCGATATAAGAATTAAAAAACATAGATTCAATGTTTGCCCAATAAAATGAGATGAACAGGTGGGTAAAACTCATTAAAAAGCTCTGTAGCTGCGAGAGGGCGTTGTGATGACTTTTACTGTTTTCCCTCTAATTTATATTATTTCTATGAAGGAATAAATCAACCTATTAGGAAGTAAATCTTAATAAAAATGTTACAGAGGAGATCAATGCATTTTAATTTTTGGCCCACTAGCGTGTAGCTGGGCGATAATAAGCATGCTCATCTACCTGGGGTATAAGGAAATTTTGCTTTTTGGTGTTTTGAAATGTGGGTGTAATGACAGACTCCTGTGGCTGGAGGTGACTCATGGGAGAGTGTTGACGGAGCTCCAGAGGAGTGTCACTTGCAAGTCACACACGCGGGAATTAATATCCACATCTCATCTGCAGCCTGTAGTCTCATAATTGCAATGCTTACTTTCTGTGTATCTATGCTTGCCAGTGTGTGTAAATATATGAATATGTATGATAGATATGCAGATATAATAAATGCATACGGGCATGTAACTCTGAATGTTCTTTGAGACCATCAAGACTAACCACCTGCATTCCACAATACACCAATTCCAGCCAGCAGACCAGAACTTCTCTATCCCTGCTCATTGTGGAGATTTGATTTCCCCTTAAGATGCATCGTTTTGCTGTCAGTTGCCCCTGTCATCTGATGGAAGCTGCTGTTCAACTTCTGAAAACTGCCCACTATACCTCTGGGAGTCATGGCTGGTCACCACCCAGCACACACAGTCTAGTGTTCTCCTCTGGACGTTTCCCCGCTGTCCTGGTCCAAGTGAAACTCGGATCTCCCCTAGGGAGCCGCTGCCCTGGGGTCCTTGAGTGATGCCTGTTTTCCGTTGCACATTCTGCAAATTACAGTCCCGGAGGCGGGGCTGGCAAGACTCATGCCCCTCACTGCCATTCTCAGAATGTTTTTCGTCTCTGCTCACTGAATTACGTGCATCCTCCAGGTCATGACACCAGCTTGTATCACTCACTGTGAATCCTTTTTGCGGCCCTCTACACGAGGACACATGACTGAGTAACCCCGGGGTTCCTGGCCAGACCCCTGTCCCTTCTCTACTCCCTACTGTTCTGTCAGTCGTATCATCGCCCCTGCCTTCCGGCTCACTACCCATCACTCATAGAAGAGTTTGCACCTGCCATGCAGTAGAACATGAATATTGCCATCGTTGCGGATCACTTAAAAATCCATGCATCTAATCCATCGATTACTTTGTTACTCAGGTTCTTCACCCCAACAGCCTTCCAGTGATCATATCCATCACTCTGCTTGGTCCATTCCCACAGACGATCTTATACTTTGTTATCATCAACAGCTTCCACCTCCCTAACGCCAAGGTCAATGTCGAGCATGCTGCTCTACAGCAACACTTTCTGTCTCCTCTTTCCAGTTTAATTTTCTATCAGTAACCATTTACCGCCCACACCATTAGTTCCCTCAATTATTTCAAAGCGTTCTTTAAATGTCACATCTTCCGAGATTTTCTCTGGCTACCCTGGACAAAACTGCTACCCTCTCCCCACTTGCATCTCCGCATCTCTCTTCTCAGTAGTTTCTGATGCCAATAACGTCAGTGGTGGCTGTGTTGTGACACTGATGACACTTCATCTTCAAGTCCAAGGTCTTCTAACTGATTTTGTATTTAAGGCTTTTTATTACTTCTCTTAAACATGCCACCATACTATATGTGAAATATATATGGCATGCACATATATTATATAAAGACTTGCATAAATCTTCTGCTTACAACTTACCAAGACCAGCTGCATGTATTATTCTCTTATTTGTTCCTGTATAGGATGGGGAAAAAGTAGGTTTACAGTTGTGAGCATGCAAAACACAGAGTTTATACTGCATTATTATCTATTAATTATTGCATTATTTCCATACGAATGACTGCAAACCTACTTTGCCTCACCCTGAATGTAGTGTTTTTCTTTCAGTAGCTAGAATGTCACCTTCATGAGGGGTAGGTGTCTTTGTCTGATTCGGTCACTGCCTATCCCTAGTCCCGGAAAGAGGGTCTATAATATGATATTTGCTGAATTAACTATGTCACCTTTTTCATTTTACCTCTAATACAAACCGCTGCCGATATCTTCTTATGTACATGAAGAGACAATTACAACTCTGCAAAGCTAAGCCAAAAAGAAGATAAATGCCAAGTTCCTAAGTTATCAGAAGAGAAAAATGGTCGGGCACAAGATAGAAAATGTAAATAGCTTATGGAGCAGATCTGTCAATAGCACAGAACTAAAAGATCCAGCTGCTTCACAAAGAGGAGAAAAATTATTTATGCTTAAAAAAAAATGCAAGCGAACGGGGGAGCTGCTGACTCTTGGCGGTGCAGAGGCAAATAGCAATGGAAGCGTGGTTGCTAGGCAACGGAGCTGAGAATCCATATAAGTGGAGAAAGTTCAAGGCAGTATCACAAGGGGCAAAACGGTACTTCATTCCGAGTCAATTCTAATTAAACAAAGTAGTATAGTATAAACGTCGTATACTTCTCCATCGTTCCTGAAGATGGTGTATGTCACTAGGACCGTTTGTACTGACGGGAAGAATACAGATGTCTTTTTTTTTTTTTAAGTTTCACTGTGTAACATCAGTAGGAGACCATATGAAACAATGTGCATTTCCCTCTGCTTGAAACGACTATTACAGTTGTTGAAGGCTGTCAGATTGGCCGAAAATGCCAGAGATCTGCTCAGAAAATATACCCCAAACACTTAAAATCAAATGTTCCTTCCCTTGACTGATGGGGCCAGAGGGCAAATGCCTTTGCTCTAGTTTCACAGGGCCGTCCAGAGCGGGTTTTGCAGCTCCAGCCGAGGAGACATAGTGTGCATAACGAGCGAAGTCATTCAGTGATTAGCAAAAAAACTTAACGAATATCCCCTGTACCATGTGTATCTGCTAACGTGTCCTTTTTTTCTTTTTTATCACTTCTCTAGTTCATTTTATATCTCTGGTTATGGAAGCCGTGGGAAAGTGATTCCAAACAATTACTAATCTGGGGGAATCTTAGAGGAGGTTCAGAATTTTTTATTAGCTGTTAGAATATGGCAACACTTTGGCCCGGAGAACAACACGAGGGAAATCTCAGCTGTGAAACGCAATGAGGGACCCTGGAGACATTATTTTGGCCGCGGTAAACGTGTACAGAGAGATACGCTGAAGAGATGGCTGAAAATGCAAATCGTCGCGAGAAGAAAGGGTTGTTATGACAGTGTAGTCTACAGAGTTCGGATGTGATACTGTAAGCTGGGAGAACGGAATGAGAGTTTTTGAACGGCGTAAGGATGTTAAATGCTACAATCTGTGCTTCTGAAAGATAAGCTGTCGGAGGCATCCATGCTAAACTGCTCGGAAAGAGAGCTGAAGGCGAAAGGACCCGTTAGGGAACTATAATAAGACTCTGCGACAACAATCAAGTCCAGGATGAAAAGTGTAAAAATGGGAATAAAGACAAATTATCCCCACAGTGCGTGGCTCCAGCCAATTTCTTGTTTGCTCATCACGGAATGGATTTTACATGGCTGGCCCCTTCCCCATATCCGAGTTTTATTTCAAAGAGCATCTTGAAAAGGCCTTTCCTTACAAACAGCCTTCATGATTTCCTTTCGTGGTCTTGTGTTATTGACTCCAAGGTAACTACCCTCTTCTGAAATTCCCTTGAGTTTTTGGGTTTTTTAAATTTATGGCTTTCTCCCTTAAAATCACTCATTAGAATGAAGTGTCAGGAGACTCAGGTCCTTTCTCTCTCTCCTCTTTTTTTTGTCCAGATCCACAGTGTAATGAACATATGTGAGGTACTCAGCAGACGTATGCTGAGAAAGAAAAAGAATAAATACCAAACATGGAGAAAATGATGGTTGAATAAACAGGGAGGTCACTGGGATGAGTGAGGGCTCTCTCTGGCATGTGGAGCCTACACGTAACACATGTTTATGCTCCAGGGGACAAAAAGGGCTCCTTACCACAAGTTCTAACAGAGGACACCTTTGTGATGTATGGCCACAGCACATGATCAGGGCGTAGTTAGGTTGGAAAAGACGTGAAAGTTGTGGGTGGAAGACAAGGACCACAAAGCGCGTTCCCGTGGATGGCAGCGTTGTTGTGGCCAGGTCAGCGCTGAGCCCTACAAGGACTTCAGCAAGGCGGCCCCTCGGCCTGCTGTCGGGTCCTCGCCACGCCTGCATCCTGACAACAAGCCTCCTTTGCTGGGAGCCCCCGGACCAGGAAAGATCTGGTTGATGTCCACGGGGAAATTTCATCTTACCCACCCTGATTATCAAAATTGTACTCTTCCGTGGGTGCTCGGTGGTGAGCGTGGAAACGGAGCCCAGATAGCTTCCACTCTGACTCAGTCGGTGAATGAGCACCTACATTGTGCCTCTTTCCAGGACCCTCAAACACCAACTCCCCAACTTCTCCCTTTCAGACATCTGTCTACACTCAGCATACATTCGCTTACGGTTATCCTCTTCTAAGCAAAATGAACAGCCAGGTGCACTGCTTAAATCTGCCTAGTCTTCTTTGCGGTGACTATATAGTGCTGCAATCATCTACTTCCCGTAGTGCCAGCTGATGTACAGAACCAGCTGTCAATCAGACCCGGTCTTTTCCTTCCTGAATTACTCCTCTTCAAGGAACACCTGGAGTCCCCAGGTGCTGGTCCAGAGGGTGGAGGCAACAGAGCGGGGGTAGCGATCATGGGCACCTGCACCGCTTGACCATGTGACTTGAACCTTCAGAATCCTTTTAAGTCCGATAACGTATGTACCGCTTCCGTGAGATGATGGAATGATGCTGAGTACGATGCCCAAGTCACGGTTTATTGGATCAGACGGCACACAGTTCACGCTCAGCATCTCAGGTCTCATAATGATTTGCTGGCTCATGGTCAAGTTTTCCGTCTCCAGTCGGGCTCTGTAGTAAGAAGACTATTTGTTTCAGAGGATGGTGCTGTGTTGCTCCAAACTGCTGAAGGTGTGCAGTCCACTTGCCCTCGCAGAGTCCTGCGGACAGCTCTGTACCGCATGGCCATCTGAGACAGGTACTGAAACATCACTGTACCCGCAGTGTCACGTGGATCAGGGGCTGGAACGGCTTCATGGTGCCCTAGATCTCTTGCAGAGACACTCTTAGCGGAGTCCAGCAGGAAGCTAGAAAGCAAGGGTGTTGATGCTGGTCACAATCTCACCCCTCTTCCTGCCCAGGACGCAGAGAAAAGCGGAACATGGTGGGGAGGTATCTGGAGGAACAAACCAAGAGTATCTGGCACTTTAAAAAAACTATTGTATTCATTGTGTTTCAGGACTGTGGTATATTTTGGGGGTCGTTACTGAAACAAGCCAACAAAAAATTACCCCCATGCATTTTTTTTTTCTTTGAAGTGGGTAAGAGTGTTTTCTGCAGGTGTTGGGCAGAGGACTTTACCCATCCAGACCTCTGTTGCCTCGTATGTCAATTGGGAATAATAATAGTCCCTCCTGCAGAGGGAGATCTGGGCTGTTACAATAAGCTGAAGCATTTCACCGACGTCTGACAAAAGTGCACATTTAGTATACTTGGGGTGTTTAATATTGCTGACCATTTAAGAGGAATATTTTTGAAGGGGTAGAGACAGAAAGAAGTTTGGATACTCACAAAGAGTATCAAGATTCTGAACTCTCTGGCTGTGTGTGGATTTAAGCCTTTCTGGATGTTTACAATCATTACTTAGTACATATCCAAGCAATACTTAAGCTTAATTATCATCATCAGTTCGGTAACTGCACAAAGAATCCCTTTAGCAATTAATTCACTTTCGGAAATTATTCAGGGAAGGAGAAGTTTCAGCCTGTCACAGTGTTTTTTTTTTCAAAATAATAAAAGTAGCATTGTGCCAGCATTACCTAAAATACTGGACCTGAAGCGTTTTTGTTTGTTTGTTTGTTTTTGTTTTTTGTTTTAATCATAAAACCTCAGGCTGATGCAATACGTTTGGAATAAATGCAAGACGGAAGGAATTTCATGGAGGAAAGAAACACCTTCAGATTCTACCAGTTTGAAGGCAGCTCTCATCTCCCCCAAGGTCAGACCAGAAAATAAATCCACGTGCGTTCCTCAGCACCTGTCTCGGAGCAGTGAAGAATAATTAAAGGCGTCCCTGAAGAGGGGCACACAGAGAGAAAAGCCATTCTCATAGAAAAATAAGGAGGCAACCAGTCTTCAGAAGCCAGGGTGCATATTTCAGCTTTAGAGTTACTTGAGACAGGAATGTCTCACGCTCCAGAAAGGCTACAGAGCGAAATTCTGCCATGAAAAGTGTGAATTTGGAGACATTCCAGTGAAGAGACAGAAGATTTTCTGCTATCAGTGTAACATGAACTAACCACTAAAAAGACGAGGAAAGCTGAAAAAGATAGAATAAAAATTAAACCACTGAATAGAAGAAAAAGTGCAGGAATGTAGTTGACAAACCTGGTTGCGCCAATGCATTAGTTTGGGAAATAAAAGCTGATGTGTGAATAAGGCTGGTGCACATTCCTTACACTTGTATAAGGTCCCTTCCTGACCCTGGGATGTATAAGATGCCCCAAATACAGGTGAGTGAGTGCCAGGAGACTCAACGTATTGAATCTCCTAATCAATAACAATGTAGAAGACACATAGAATACCTTTCTTTTGAGGCTCAGAGCACTCTGTGCCCCCCAAATGCTCACAAACTCTTATACCCACATTATTGTAGTGAGGAGTATATATTTATTACTGGTCAAATGCCAAAGGTTGCTTAAATAAATATTTTTCACAAATGTAAAGAAAACTCTAGGAATCCTTGGTAAACTCGATAAAGCTAGCATTTAAAAATCACAACAAGCTGGCTAAAAGATTCTAAAGTTGTCCATAATACTTCAAACGTAAAGCTTTCCATCAGCCTATTTAGGCGATGCCATTACAAGTGTCCCCTGGCCCCAAAGGGTCCCAGAAGGGCCCCACGCAGGACTCAGCTGCAGTCCAGATATTAGGATCATGCTACACTGAACCTCTAATGTAGAAATAATTTTTTTAAAGATTTTATTTATTTTTAGAGAGAGACGGGAGGGAGAAAGAGAGAGAGAGAGAGAGAAACATCAATGTGCGGTTGCTGGGGGTCATGGCCTGCAACCCAGGCATGTTCCCTGACTGGGAATTGAACCTGCGACACTTTGGTTCGCAGCCGGCGCTCAATCCACTGAGCTATGCCAGCCAGGGCTAATGTAGAAAGAATTTAAGGTGATGGAAATGAGACCAGTCTTTAGGGCAGGGTCCTTTAATGTCAGGTTATGATAGGAGATGAGTACTGAGAAGACCCTGAGACTAATTCTATGGTAATTTTTGAATAATTCACTCATTTGTTCCCAAAGGCAGTAAGAATCTGTTGTATTTGCTTGACCAACAGAATGAGGTGATGAACAACAATTCTGGGAAACTGATCCAGAAATATGGCATGCTCCAGAAAGAGGAGATCCTAAAAATTAAAACAGTATATTTGGAATAAATGGTAGAGATATTATGAGTGGAACAGAATGAAAACTAGCCAGACTGGTGATAGTAGGAATGGAAAATAATGAGTCATTCTCAGATATTTAAAGGGAAAATGAGTAGTTATCAGGCATTTTGAACTTGAAAGAGAAGAACATATTTTAGAGATGTTGATTTTGAGGTGCCAGAGAGACTAGTCACAGAACACATTATCTGCTTGCTTCTGGAAACTTCAAAGTAGAATCCAGAGGAGAGTTTAAGACCATTAAAATATATAAACACCATCAACAATCATAAAATTGACTAAAGTAATGGGTAAAGAGAAATAAATTATATGCATCACTGGAAAACGTGATATTTTGGGTAGGGAGCACTTGTTTGGAATATAAAGATAATTTGTAAGTAAAATGTCACTTTTTAAAATATGTTTTCATCATTTAAGGGTACTTTGGTTGCATTTTTAAATTTCATTCTATAATTAGAGCTGAAATGATTTGAAGTACTACCTCAGAGCTCAGTACCTCAAACTGCGGTTTTTAAAAGGTGGTAAAAATTACGTAATGGAAAACATAGAAAGTTTTGTGTCTTTTATTAAATATGGCCAGGTTTCTAACATAAGAAAAAACTAATGGACTTCTATAAATAAACAATGCCAGGGGAAATTTTTTTGTTGTTTCCCCCCAACATCTGAATGGTCATTATAAAATCAAGAAATATCAAAAATTGGATCATGACACAAACGAGATATTATCTCAATTAGTGGTGTGATGTCAAACCAATGTTGACCAGTGTGATTTCCTTTTGAGTTTCATTGTAGGTCAGTCCAGATAACATTTGAGCGAAAGCCGCAACACTTCATTTTTACGTTATTTATTTTTTTTCACATAAACCTTTGTTTATTGCTTTTGGAGTTCAGACTGAAATAAGTTTCCAACAATCCTCCGAGGACTCAGGTGTGGAGATTTATCTGATATCTTTATATTGGAGAAAACTGTTTTTGTGTCTTTCTCCTGTGAGGTAACTAATGAAAGCGTTGCTAACTCAGACTCACATGGCTTCCAACCAGAGAAAGCAGCATTGTGCACACCGGCCTTTCTGTCACTTATGACAACAGCAGGGAAGATATTGTAATAGAATGAAAGAAAGAGTTCAAACTCATAAAAGAATCTGGCTTACAGCTCTTTGGTACAAAATGAGGGTATGTTCACGGGACTTGGCATTTCTGTTTTTACTGATTATGACCATTTTCCTTCAAGGGCTTCACCACTCCCTGTCTCACCACTAACAGGTAGGTCTGAGGGAGGTGTGTGCAATGAGTGAATTATGTGGGTTCTCTTTATCACGTTAAACCTTGAGCTGTTGAAAGCCAACTAGATAGTATTATTATTTTAGCGAAAACCTCTGAGAACCACAAAAGCACTCCTGAGCCCACTTTACAGTCTTGAACCACTGGATCTTGTCAGATAAAATGTGGTTTGTCTGTTGGGTGGCTTCCTGAGTATCAGTGATGAGCCACGTGAATACATACACAGGAATTGTAATACAGCGCCAAAACAGAGTCATGCACTAGAATTCAGCCAACTCCACAAGAGTCAACACATTTTGAAAATGTAATATCCTCCTGTCCTTGTATTCATTTTTAAATTGAAAATACACTCTCTATGTCTCCATGTTTACATCTATGTGCCAAGATTATTTTTTACCTTTTTTGCAGCAAATTAAAGCATTTTCTGAAATCACTGCCTTCTTATGCTCCAGTTAGTTGGGTGCATATGACAGAAAGTGATCACTAATGTTTTAGATTGAAATACTTTTCAAAATTTATTCTCTTAAGGCTATACTAGGTGGTGTTTCACTGACTCTCAGAAGTATCCACTAAGCATAAGGTCATAAAACATATTAAAACCACAGATATTCCAGCAGCTAGTTCCTATTAAAGTGAAAAAATACAGATCATTTTGTTATCGAACACTCGAAGAACCATTATGTATCTGGATACCATTATTTCAACTGCAAAGGGTATTTTTAAATATCAAAACCTGTTTTGAGGAAATAGACATGGTACCAAGTTCCTTCGCTCATTCCCCTTCCCTGAATCTAGTTTTGAAACAGTCAGACTGTGGGCTGTTGTGTTTATCACATAATCTGGCATATTTATAGGTGTGAATTCACATGGTGAAAGATGAAATTTATTTATTTATTAAGAAAATATTTAATTTATTTATTTTTAGAGAGAAAGGAAGGGAGGGAGAAAGAGAGGGAGAGAAACATCATTGTGTGGTTGCCTCTCCTGTGGCCCCCACTGGGGACCCCGCCTGCAACCCAAGCATGTGCCCTGACTGGGAATCAAACCAGTGACCCTTTCTTTGGTTCACGGGCTGGTGCTCAATCAACTGAGCTACACCAGCCAAGGCCATAAGGATGAAATTTAAATTAAAATGCTAAATTTAAAGAGCACAATGCACCCCAAAGAGGTAGCAGTGGTCATTTCTTTTATAACTGCCCTTTATTTTTTAATAAAATAATGCTGACTACAGAGAAGTAAATGTGTATTTCAGGCATCATGGTCGTCCTCACAGCTGATACAAGGCTCGACGTTGATTGCATTAACTATTACCCATATTCATTAGGAAATCTACTGATTACCCTACAAGATCAATGGACAGTATTTGTGTAGGTCTTTTTCTGGGGTACTTATTCTGGTCCACTGATTGATTTATCTATTCTTTTGCCAATACCACACTGTCTTGATTACTGTGGCTTTATATATAATAAGTCTTGCAGTCAGGTGGCATCATTTTTCCAACTTCGTACTTCTTCAGTACTGCTTGGGCTGTTGTGAAACTTTCGCCTTTTCATTTCAAGTCCAGAACCAGTTTGCCGAGAGCCACAAAACAGTTTACTGGGATTTTGATCAGAATTGTGTTAAACCTACGGACCCATTTGGGAAGAACTGACTACTTGAGACTATTTAATGTTCCTAATCATCTACATAGAATGCTTCTCCATTTAAATAGGTCTTCTGTGACCTCTGTCACCAGAACGCTGTTTTCCCTGAGATAGATCTTGAACACACTTTGCTGGATTCATAACTAACAATTTCGTTTTTTGGTGCTAATGTAAAAGGCACTGTGTTTGAATTTCAAATTCCAATGGTTCCTCGATGGAGTACAGAAGAAGGAAATTCCATCTGTATTATCTTTGTATCCTACAACCTGGCTACAGTTGCCTATTATTTAAATTTTTTAGCAGACTATTTTAACTTCCGTGAAGGCATCGTTCTTCTCAAACTTGAGGATATTCACCTGTGCTGTGCCCTATACCTCAAACACCCCGTTCTCTTCGCTGCTCCTCCTCTCCACCACTGTTCCAGCCTCTCAGCCCTTTGCTTGATATTACCTTTATGAGGATTGATCTGCAGAGTTCTCTCCTGCCCATGTAAAAAGAAGGACTAAATGTAAATCCTTGGTTTATCGGCCTCTGTCACACCGTAAAAGTCACCTGTCCAGCACTTAAGTACGGGCACCGCTGTCCGCCCGTGTTCTCCATCAGGCTAGAGCACCTGACCATCAGGCTAGAACACCTGAGAGGCGGGCCGTATGTTTGCCCGCCCATTTCTGGCGCCAGGCAGCACCGAGTCCTTACGTGCGAGCAGAAGTCTGCCCCACCGGGACGGTTTTGAAACTGTGGACACGCAGTATTATCTTATTTTCCTCTGCTCTCCAGTTTCTGAAAGTTCCAATAGCAGTGCCTTACATTTTCAATACCCTATTTGAAGCGATGTTATTTCACGTAATCCGCAAATACCGGTCCGCATCTCTTCACTTCACACAACCCTAGGTTTTTGCCAAAATCCAGGAGGAAAATGAAAAACCTTTGCATTATGTTTACTTGCTTCCTCATCCCTCCTTGAGATGAAAGGCTTTCTGATTCCCAATTCATGGCGCGATACGATGAAAGCTGCCAGATATGTCGCATGACCTGGAAGGTGCTCTCGCTAGTCACGTGGTCTGGAGAATTAGTTAATGCAGCCTATGTTCTGAATACATGAATAATCATTGGATCACAGAGGATAATGTATTTCCCCCACACAGCTGGAAAGGATGGGACATAAAGAACAGTAAACCTCATCAATGTGATGGATTTCTCGTTCTCTAGAAAGTACTTTGGACCCAAATTACAAAACCTTCTTAGAATAAAACTGTGGTATGGCTACATTTGACAGGTTCATTTCCGTGTTGCTGTTGGATATAATTCTTTCTACAGTTTTCTGGGGTCAGTTGTAGCCTATGTACAATATTAAATTTAGCATTCCTAGTGTAAGAAATAAGAAAACTATGCTATTTCCTTTAGAGAGTTCAAACTCAGAATCTTACTGAATACTATTTTTCCTTTAATTCTTTTAACTGTAGAAATGAAATACATAAATACAAAAGAGCCCTAGAGACCAAAATAATAGGACAAAATCCCACATATCTAATATATATTCCATATGAATTAACATCTGTTTTTGCAAATTGTCATATGTAACATGACTTATTGAATTTGCCTTAATTCTTTGTCCCTTTATATATTACATATTCACTACTGTTAATTTCAGTTATTTAATGTTTTCTATAACCTACACAAAGTAACATTAACAACAACAACAAAAAAATAAAGTTCTTTTATTCCAGGAACCACAGACAACTAAGGGAGAATGGTGAGTTAACATGATGCCTATAACAGAGGCACAGGGTCACGTGATCAGGGCACCCCCACCCCGTCCTTGTGTTCAGGAGTCTAGAGCCAGGAACTGCTTCCAGAAATGGCCACGCATGATGTGCCGAGTCCATACACTCACGTGAATCCCCTTCCACCACCCAAGCAAAATGTTGTGCTGGGATGAACTGACTCTTAAAGGGACCTCAGTAAATACTTAGAGTTATAAAGTGACTACCATTTACATAACCGGACTTTGTCAGCGACCGCTTTGGGCCGTAATGGCTACCATTCAAAGATCCACAGCACAGAAAGTTATGTTCAGTGACTTTGAATTAAAAGTTATTTTTTTACTGGACGTGCTATTGTCAAAAAGCATATTTCCCTTATTTTAAGTGTTAACAGGATGCAAGAGGAGGATGAGATGGTTCCTGCTCCTGCTAAACCTAAAACCCAGCAGGGGAGTTCCCTCTGGCTTACAGGAGACAGCAGGGAAATGGTTGTAGTATATGGTTTCTCCTACTTGATTCACTTGGAACTATTTAACTATTCTATAAGAATAGTATGACTTGAACATATTTTTTAAGATTTTATTTATTTTTAGAGAGGGGAAGGGAGGGAGAAAGAGAGAGAGAGAAACATCAATGTGCGGTTGCCTCTCACGTGGCCCCCACTAGGGATGTGGCCTGCAACCCAGGCATGTGCCCTGACTGGGAATCGAACCTGTGATGCTTTACTTGGACAAATTTTTAATGAGAAAATTTTACTTCTCGGCTAAAGTAAAAACCCAAATGTCACTCAGCTCGTAAAATGGCTGAGTATGCTCTCCCACTTACCACCTAAGTGGCAATAGGTATTTTGGAGGCGTATTATTTAATTTAAGAAAGAGAGAGAGAGAAGACCTTCAGATGGGACCCAATGCGCCACAAGTGTAAGTTGTTAAGTGAAATGTTGCTGGCCTGGAGGTGGCCCTTGCTCCTGGGGGCTGCTACACAGAGTGCGCCGGGTGGCGGCCCTTTCTCTGCCGCGATAGCAGTGTGACTCTGTGTTCCCACTGGTGGAACGGATGATTGACAGGCTGCTCCGCAGAAATGCCTCGCAGTGACCACTCCGGGCTCCAGAAACCCCAGCAGTGAACCGCTGTGGTGGCTGCCATTCCTGTAATTTTTAGCCGCCTGGGTTACCCGATGATTTAGATAAAGTATTTCTTTTGTCTAGAATTATTTACTCCGAAATATGTAACTGTTGATAAATTGGGTAACAGGCAAATCTTAGGGAAGTTTTACATAATCTGAAAAATTAAAACGCCTATGAACTCATTCTTTATTACGTGAAATCTTTGACAAAAGCGCTGTTTGCAGGAGGGAGGAGAAGGGGGACTGCACAGGGTTAATTCATTTTCTTTGCTGTGATTTATTCAATAAATGCCATTTGCTGATGTTATGATATCTGCGAAGAAGGCAGCCAGGCTGAATCCGCCCAGAATGCGCAACTGTGCCACCAGAGGAAGGGATGCAATGGGAAATAAAGTCTATTTATCGAACAGCAGAGCGGAAAATAGGCTGCTGGGAGAAACACCGAAGGCGGAGTGGCCCATGAGAACCAAACCGGAGGCGGGGCCATGGGAAGAGAATGGAGATTTGATGTTTGGAATTACAGAACTGATAAAGATAAAGAAGATTGAAAAGTGTAAAACTCACGAGATGGACAAGATAACCCAAAACTTCAGAGGACTAGTGTGAAGCCCCGGTGACAGAAAGAACAGCAGTGACACTGGCAGTGAGAGGCATCTTACAAACACGCCACGGCCAGGTCGTATATAAAAATAGGACTTGAACCTGTAATCTCCAGCCACCGGGGCCAGAAGCCAAATCAGAAAAATCTGTAGCCCTTGGCCCAAATTGCTCAGACTTGATCAATAACGGACAGATTCCCTATATATTTTTTTCCAACTTAGGATGAACTGGAGGAAGCCAAAAATGCTCCAATGAAAAAAAAATCAAATAAAACACTCCTGGTTACCTTCCTTCCAGCTCCCCAAGGCCAATGGTCTCCAGCCAGGGCTTAGCGGAAGCTTCCCCTTTGTTTACTGTCACACTGTCCCAGTCTGCTCTGTGCCAGACTGTGTCAGCCCCAAGGGATGCCACTGACCCTAGCCAAGGCAAGCTGTGAACACAGAACTCTCCCTTGCTCTCCTTAGAGGGGTCTCTGTTTCCGCAGCAGAAAGACACAATCAAGGCGAAAACAAGGGTCAGGATGATGCGTTAACTTTTGAACTCGCTGATTAAGTATCTTATAAGACCGACGTTCAGCTCCATCTGGTCAGAAATTCAATATTTAACAGGGTGTATCTGAAGGCGAAAGAGAGCGGCAGATGGCCACACGCATCCAGGTGACGGTACTCAGGAAGCTAACGAAAACTGATGCACAAAATGACAATAACAACAGCAATGAACCCCCCAGCCTCTGGGTTGGGAAAAGACTAGTGTTGTTAAATACAAAATGTGCTGAGCCGTTAAGGGGCGGTGTCATGAAGGCCGTGGCAGTGGGGAGAATATTCTTTCACGAGCAGCGTGCCCAAGAAGAGGGAAACAGAAGTGAAACCGGTATTTGAAGATGCTGGATAGAAGAAATAAGCAAGCCATGGCACAAGGCAAAGCAGTGAATCATTGTTCTCTGGGGGTCAGGACGGGGCTCGGTTTGGGCTGGGAGAGGCAGTGGGCGAGCCGTGAGTCACTGCGGAGACGGGCGGCTGGGCAGGAAACGCCTTTTCGATCGCTAAACCTAGACCAGAACCACTAACAGTACAGGAATCAACGTAGTCCGTGACATAAAATGACTTGCCTTTCACCTTTTACAAAAAACCCCGACTCAACCAAAATAACGGCTCTCTAACGAATGAAAACCAAAACAGGTTATCTTCTTTAAGTGTATTTAAGAAATTCTCATTGGGATCTACAAGTCTGCTAACATCTGTTAAATGTTTTGCTAAATGTATCAGGGTGAGAAGTTACTTTAACCTTTTTTCTTATGTGTTTTCATGTCTTCAAACACAGTAATTCCCATATTCCCTGAATTTCTTTGTATTAAATGAGCTTTCAATTCAATTATTTTTAAGATGTTGATACCCAATTATCTCTAATAGTTCCTCTTCCTGTTTTGAGGAAGCAAAATATTAATGATTATTTCATATTTGCAGAATGAGAAAATGTAAAGATTTCTTTTTTAGAAAGTGTAGTCTATTTCAAAATTTGTCTTTGTTTATATGGAGATAGTATTGAAGCAAAACTCATGCGAACAGCCTGTTTATTTACTAAATTATTGAAGTCTTAATAATTTTTAGATAACAGTATGTTCATTTTATTTGCCTTTGCGTTTGATATGGATATCACATTAAATTATCAGCATAAAGTTGTATCTACTTGCTTGGTAAGAAAATTATGTGTCTATTCCTTTCAGATAGATGTATTAGACAATCTTATTAACAGCAAATAATTTTAAGTAGTTAAAGCATGCTTGATCAAAGTTTTGGGGGTGGATTATCATGTGTTTTATAAATTTACTATGATGGATTATTAAAATTTTTATAATGAATATTTATTATTTTTATAATATCAAAAGACAACATCTTTATTAATTTGACTTAATCTTATTTCTTTGAATTGTATCCAGCAAGCGTAAGGGGGAAAAAAGCCGCTAGGAAGACAAAGTTCAAACGTTCATCTTTTTTTCGTCTCATAGTCTTTAAATATTTTGACATGATTCCCAGGTGCTTGTCAAAGCATTTCTGAACAGAAAAGTGCAACAGCAGATCAAATCCGCAAAACGACAAGAGTCGGGCAACCTCCATGAACTTCCCGGGCCCTCTGGTCTCTCCTCCCGCAGAAGAAATCGCGTGTTTGATCAATATCACATAACAACAATCCACTGAGATTCCAACCTGAGACGGACATAACTTCCCACAGAACCCTTTGAAACACTGTCTGGAGTCGACCAGGGTCCCTTCACACACTGTCTGGAATAGGCCAGGGTCCAGGGTATGTATTTCCATCTAGTGTGAAACGTAATGAGAGGCACAGTGCACCCCACGGGTGGAGGGAGTTTTAGTGCCGTGACCACACTCGGAGTGCATTAGAGAGTGAAACGTTATTTCACAAAATATTAAACTCTGATGGTTTTACACCTGATATTTCCCTGTGTACCTTAATTTACTAAAATATACCTTTCCTCAACAATTAGTATAAATTGCTGTACTCCTTTCACGAGTAATGCAACTTGGGTTTGCCATGCATGGGGTTCCTCGTTGTGGGAGATAAAATCCATTGATGTAATGAAAGATTAAGTAGCTGTCATACACAGCTCTTAGAATCACAAGGGGGCTTAGAAAATGCCTGTTGGCTATCTCCTCAAAAACAGCTCTCAAACAACAGCTGAGAACCAACCTAATAACTATCAGCTGCCTGTGCCCCGTGCAGATTAAGGCAGAATTAGCAGCCTGGTAAATCAGAACCCCGACACCAGAGTTCCTGCCTCTTAGAAACACGCAGTCCCTGCTACCTGTTGTCGTACTATGGATTGCTTACTGTATAGAACATAATGAGCATGCCTTGCAGGTTCAAATACTGATACAGCATGACGATGCATACAAACAAAATATTGATATAGTGTGACATGCATATGACCTAATATTGATATAGCATGACAGTGCATATGAACTAAATATTGATATAGTGTGACATGCATATGAACTAAATATTGATATAGTGTGACATGCATATGAACTAAATATTGATATGGTATGACAATGCATATGAACCGTAATGGGGGCATTGGAATAAAATGATTATGTTGTCCATCTATCTACATTTATTTATATAACATAGCCACTCCTGCCACTAATTGTGAGCATTGCTTTCTTTCTTACTAAAGAACTCTTCAGGTGAGAATGGTCTACATACAAACAAAATCATTATTTAAATAACTAAATGTCTTCCAAAGTATAACAAAATAAACTACTAAAATGAAATATAAAGTACACCATATCATGTTGTTAACTATGCCAACATATTACACAGAAAATCTCTAGAACTTATTCATCTAGTGTAATTGAAACTACACTTCAAAATCTGTTAAGAAAGTGAATTTCATGCTATATGTTCTTTCCACTAGAGAAAAGGGAAATTCTGAGCAGCTATGGAAATGTCTATTATCTTGATTATGGTGATGGTTATCATAGGTGTTTAAATGTGCAAAATTACCAAATTATGACATTCATGCAGTTCTTTAAATATGAATCGTATCTCCATAAGGTTGTTAAACCAAATATAAAATTAAAGGGTCAGTAAACTTGAATTTAACCACCTTTTAGCCAAGTTTAATTTTAGCACACAACTAAACTAATGGTGATAAAATGTAAAAGTTATTTTTGTCACTGTTCAAAATAAAAATCCTCCTCTAGAAGCCTGTTGTAAGATATATAATTTGAAACCAAGAAATGTTACATAGCATATATAATTTCCATATTATGTGCATAGAACAATATGTTTAAAGTAATCAAATTGTATTGACAAAAATGAGGCTGCTGCATCCTGTGAGAAAGATTTTTAGGTATCCCAAAATATTATTCAAATCTCAGTCTCCTGTGGAATGGAAATGCACAGCTTGCAATGACAGAGAATGTTTGCATTCACCTCTCCTGGAAATATTTCACTTTTCGCATGCAGAAGGTGAGGTCTGCAGCCTCGTGCTCCAGTGATCGCTTCCAGCTAGCCAACTTCCCATCTCTCTAAGGGCCGAATCCCCAGGCATCCCCAGGTAGGCCAGCAGGTTAGGGCATTATTTTCTGCTCCAAGGACACTCTCTCAAAGGGGAGGGGAGAAAATGATCTCGCTCCCCTTTATAAATGGAGAGGATTAATATGTTCCCCACCCGCCCCTGGGGAGTGAGCTCACCACAAGAGAAGAACATTTTTTTCATTTGTTTCTCATAACATTGTTCTCTAGGGTTGTGGGACCCAAGAGCTGCTGAGGCGGAGACTAGAGCTCTGTCCTTGGCCCAAGTTCATGTTCCTGATGTATTCTCTGCAAGTCAGCTGACGTCTCAGTCCTTTCACGATTTCTGACAACATGTATTTAAATATTGTTTTCAAGATTTGATTTCAGTAGAGCCATTTGTTAAGAGTGAGGCTGTAAATATAAAATGGCCTATTTGCAATCGTGTTCTGGATGTTCTCGAAGTTATATTTTCCCAAACCATAACCTTTGAAATTGTGCTTAAACATAGCTTCGTGGCATACGAGAGCCCCCAAAGATAAAGATTTATGAGGGACACGTTGGGGACTTCCTAACTCCAGTGGCATGAAAAGCAGCAGCACAATTTATGAGGGCTCACGCTCCATCTACAAGTTGTAATCTAGGGCTTAAATCCACAATCATTACCTAGCTTTTGTTATTAATAGGAAGCAAAAAAAAATTAGTAATATTATGCTAACATTTTTCAAATGCTCTGGATTACTTTTAGGAGGGCTCCGATATCAAAACACCTAAGATTTATTTTGTAGGTAGAACAGGATGAGAAATCCATCAAGAGAGGATTTTTTTTACTACAAATATTAAAGTGAAATGCTTGATTTAAAAACAGCTGTAATCATGCCATAAATCCATTCCTCTGTAATATGAAAAGGTTACACACAGTTCTTCAGCCAAGAGTACTAATGAAAAAAGGTACAGTGCTATAATTCTATTATTTTAAATACTGGAATGTGGATAGGATTACTGCAGATCATACCTCTGGTAGAGACCTCTATGAATTTATATTTCAAAGTTACAAATCTCATTTAACACTTGGCTTCCTATATAACAAAGTTCTATTTTAATTTACATTTGCAGAATGTTTTTCGAGCTTGCACACTTCATGTTCCACAGTACCACAATGCATGCAAGCCATAATCACTTCTAAAGCGATCAGTGATGCAGGCGTTATTACAAGCTTACTGCGTAAATCTGCCTATCACATATCAACTTGCACATTTCAATTAACACTTGATATTTGTGGATCACTATAGCTATTTAAGGACTCTTTCACATTCTTATGGCCATGGAATTAAATCATAAAATTAAGAAAAACACTTACTGTACTTCTAAGCGTGCTTAATAAAATAAACTTACAAACTAAAACAGTTCTTGTTACGAAATGGAAAGACACATCAGCGGAGACCATATCAAAACTTCTTTCCCAACAGAATTATTGAATAGTGTCATCAATATTTCAAGGTATATACTTATTAACTCTGGTTTATTATGGTCTATACATTAATAAATAATATGTTGTATATTAACTTCCATTAGATGTTGATTTTAGGTACAATTTACAAAAGACATATTGTTAAGATCAGAGTCATGAAATTAAGATGACTGTCAAGTTGCCTATGGTTCTTGCCTAAGAAAGAGTGCAACATTTGGCCAGGCAATCCCGTTTCCGAATGTATGGTTTGGGACTTTGCTGTAGGACTCAGACTCCTGTTTGCTGCCTTTCAAGTGGCCAAGCCTCTTTGAAGAGTGAATCGGGCCCTGGCTGGCGTAGCTCAGTGGATTGAGCATGGGCTGCGAACCAAAGCATTGCAGGTTCGATTCCCAGCCAGGGTACATGCCTGGGTTGCAGACCACAACCCCTAGCAACCGCACATTGATGTTTCTCTCTCTCTCTCTCTTTCTCCCTCCCTTCCCTCTCTAAAAATAAATAAATAAAATATTTTTTAAAAAGAGTGAACCGAAGTGCAGTGAGAAGTCCAGGTTGAATCCCAAGTCTGACGACAGTCTCCATGTAGCAGCATTCCCCCCGCAGAACCCCTTCCTGCAGTCTTCCGAAGGCCAAAGAAAGAAGATTCGCATCTTCTCGTCTGGTCCTCGGAAATTACCTGAGGAAACAAGTCACTCCCAAATTGCCGATGTGAGCTGTACAACAACAATTCCTGATCACACGAGGCTGGATCTCAAGGAATTCAGGGAGACGTGTGGCCTCCAGCTGAGAGAGCAGGGCAGCCCCTGCCTTAGGCAAGCCTTCTTCTCCATGTGGACAGGAGAAATATCGCCTACGGAAGCATTCTGTTGTGTAAAGGCAAGTAACACTTTATAAAAATACTCCAGAGAAAGGATGGAGAGAAAGAAGCGTTCCTAACCTAAAGGACGATTTCAAAATAAAAAAAAAATGCTCTAAATGCAAAGAAAGAATCGGGTCCACTTGGGGAAGGAAGCAAGGAGCAGTTTGGTTTACGCAAAGCACATGGAATATCTTTGCAGAATAAATAAAAAGGACACTTATTTCTCTGGAACTGAAGAAAGAATTGATTGGATTGGCCCAGATGACCTTTAGAGACGAGAAGTAGATGGAAATAAGAGTCGGTGTGATTCAAACACTGAAATCATCGCCGAAGGCTTTGAAGAAACGCGTGGGCGCTTCAAATGTCCTCCAACACGTCTGAAGTGTTTCCCACGAGGCGCTCGGAGGAAATTCTTCTGCGAAGGGCCGGGCAGTGAGTGTTTCCGAGTTGCCGGCCAGATGGTCCCCGCCGAACTGCTCCGCTCGTTGCGGCAACAAAGTCGCCTGGACAACACGCAAATGAATGGCCGGGACCGAGTTCCAATTAGACTCTCTGTGAAACGCAGGCAGCAGACCGGGTTTGACCTGCGGATGGTAGTTTGCCGACCACTGCTCCAGACGGTAATTATAGTCATGACACATTTCCCCGTGTTTTTATTTTGTTTGCTGAAAGTATTGCGCAATCAAGAGATGCCTAATAATCCTGAACCAAGTTTGAAGTACTGCCATTCAGCAGAAAAAGCCAACTTTTTGTCCCAATTTGGGGGTTGGTGAGGGAGAGAGGCAGAGAGGGAGAGGGAGAGAGAGGGAAAGAGAGAGAGAGAGAGAGAAGACAGAGAGAGGGAGGGAGAGAGGAGGGGGGGGGAGAAAGGGAGAGAGAGAGAGAGGGAGAGAGAGAGAGGGAGAGAGAGAGAGAGAATAGATAGCAAAGTCAAACGAGTATTATTAACCCAGCCAGTATCTACCTCTACTGACAGTGGTTTGAACGGTTACATTGAGAAAACCAAGTGGCAATATGCATGCCATTTGGTCGAGGATTTGTCCTGTTTGGAGTAAGCATTCTGTATACATTGCAGGCCATTGGAAACTTCTGTATACCCTGATGGATTCCATTCGCTTACTGTGCAAAAGCATATATTGAACTCTTCCTGCCTCATACCTTCTGCACATATTATTTTTCTCTCCCTGGATTTTTCTTCTCTTCCCCCTTTCCATGATAACATAGGAAGTAGAAGTTCTAACTGAATAACTGTAACATTGGTGTTTATGTAGTATGCCAACTCCTTTTGTTTGTCATCCAGGGAGAACTATCGGGCCATCTTGGTAGCACCCACCCCATTCCCATTGTCTATTGCATTCATTGCTGTGTCAGATTTCCACTAGAGCACTTTTGCCTTTGTAAAACTACCTATTTCTTTGTTGGTTTTCTTGCTTCCTGTTTCCCAAATAAAATGTGAGACCCACGAGGAAGGATATAGCTTGTCTTATTTACAATGCTGTTTTTAATGGTTGGCTGGTGGTTGACATTATACGAAAATTCTTAGCTCTGTTTTCTCTCGCCCACAAACACTCATCAGAGGTACGTTATTTTTGATCATGGAGGATCTAACAACCTGCACTTCGAACTGCTTCTATGGCTTGGATTTTCTTTCAGTGCTTGAGTATATTAGGCTGAACAACAACAAAATATTCTTCACCTTCGTAGATTAGAGGTCATTTCAGCTACTGGATTATTTTAGGTTCTAGAAATCGACTACTGTAGGGCACTTCACTTTGGCTCTTCTCTAAATTCACGTTAGTGGTCCAGCACAAATTCCCCGCTTCTACTGATCCGCTCGGAGTAGCAAACAGAAAGGCAGATGGGCGCTAGCTAACTCGAGTGCCTGTCCTCACGGATGGGCAGTGGCCATGCTGAGCACTCAGGTGAGAAATGTCTGGAAGCCACATCCGGGTCCCTCAGGGAACGTGCCTCGGAGGACTCAGGATGTTGTTTGGAGACAGGAGCAACAGGACTGCGATATGCGCGTCACTGTTTCGCATCGCTTAGGAGAAGCATGAGGCATTATTCTAAAAGATTTTTCAAAAGCAAGCATATTACTGTTGTTTAAACAATGCCAGAGCTTTCCCTTTTACATGCTGATGGGTTTGGCTTTGTTCCGCTATCTTTCTCTTTACCGTTGGAATACAGATGCCTAATGTGAACCAGTGCTGCATTAGTTATTAATACCAATATCTTTTGTTTGGTCAAGTTCTTAGACTCAGGCAGCCACAAATAGATTAAAAACTTAATGAACTTGATATTTCAATTCTGTTGTGTGTTAAATATTCAATAGTTATAAAATAGTTTCGGGAAGAAATAAATGTTAGCTGATGAAATATTAACAACATCGTAGAAAATATGAAAACACAATTGAATGACAATGAACACGACATCAATACCAGGTCATGTCTGGACATTTTTGCTGCCTCTACATTATTTATTGTGGCTGGCACTGTTTACGTGGCCATCTGTTTCAACTCCAAAGTGCCGCATGCAATTAAGACACTAATTTACTCAGATGTAGAAAAACCTGAATGCATCCATCTTACCTTCCAACTATTTCCTTATGTTAGAAAATATGAAATACAAATTCCTTTTTTAGGAGGTGGAAATTATATGTAATCCCTGTGAAAGTTATCTTCAATTGTAAAAAAAAAATTCTGATTCCATTTATACTGCTTTATTTCCATGCCACTGGGTGTGAAATCTATGGTATGGGGTTTGCAGCCTATTAAGTCCGAAACAGAGCAGTGTAGGATGACAGAGCAGAAGCCTCATCCGGAAGGTTTTGAAAGTGCAAATCGAGGATCATGATAAAACCAGAGCTCCCCATCGCTTAAATCCACCGGCTGTGGGGTTGGAGTCAGAGAATCAGCATTTCTGGATTAGAGGTGCGCCCATCAACTCATTATACTAACCATTGTTGGCTTGAAGTCCCTCGTGAACTTGACCACTAGATTGGTATCTAGTACCGAGGTTGTAGGTTTTAACTGCAAGATTACATTTTTTACACTTACCAGAAGAAAAAGTCAAGCCATCAAAAATGACATCATTACATACACACCAAGCATGGCCTCTTTTTCTTCAATCAGTGATAAGCACATCTCAGATAAAGCTCCTGCCCCGCCCCCAGGCTCCCACTGTGCGCAGCTAGAATGGACACTCATGAAAAGAAATTAAGGTGAACGTAAGACCAGTCATTTCCCAGAAAAGATAGTTGGGAAATATTGATGGGTTACCATAGGCAATCTCACTCACACACACACACACACACACACTCACACACCACGTTCGTTCCATTCTGCCTTCACTGGTATTTCCTTGCAACTCATACCGCTCTGAATGACAGAGTTTGTACACCACTGAGGCCCTTTACAACAGTCTTTATTGTACTTGTAGAGTTTAACGTATCAGAAAGTTCTTTCCTATGTCAGGCTGAAATAGAATTCTTGTAACTTCAAATCGTAAGTCCAAGTTCTGGCTTTGGGGACCCCGCAACACCACCAGTCTAATGCATTGTCCATGAGAAGGTTTGTCCACTCTTTGAGGGAAATATTGTTATTTCCTGCGTGTTGTTGCTTGGCTTAGCCTTCCCAGATCCCTCAGGACTCTGTGATCCTTCATTACTATGGCTATGCTCTGTGAACACACACTAATTACTTCCCAATGCATCTCCTAAAACCTGATGCTCGGGGCATAAATGGAAATAGGCACAATCCAAATATACGTTAAGTCCAAAGATCCGCCAGCTTTCAACGGTGCTAAACATCCAAAGGAAGGAAACTACTTATGGAGCCTCGCCTAAAGGGTGTGCGGTCCATACACTCATTAAGTAAGTCTAAACTCTGTTTTTCAATTAAATCAAACAATTAAGAAATTCCCATAAGGTTTCTTTAACTGCCTTGCGCTTCGGCCCTGACAGAATCAGAGTAAATTGAAGAACATTAAAAGAAACAGCCCTTGGAAATTTGCCATTCTTTTTCCCCCTTATTTGTAGTTGAGGATGTTAATTATTATATCACCCCAGGTCCATTTGGGATACTGTATCCCTCTTCAAATTTAGTGCACGGAATCCTGAAGCCATATTTTTGGCCCACTTCTCGGGAGAAGCTCACACGTCACCCCGCACGCTTTGGGCGCAAGAGTGGGCCCTGGCTTCATCTCACTTGATGCCCTTGACTTCTTCGTTGATTTAAAAGAGTTATCCAAAGCAGCCTCAGTTTTTTTAAAGAACAAATTGAGTAGTGAAAAAGAAGAAAAAAAGCAACCACACGCCGCTTACAGAGCAAGACACTGTACTAGGTGAAGTTACCCCCTTTATTCTTACGAGGTTAGAAGGTGGAGTAATCGGATCAATTTGTGCGCATCTGGAAGTCCTGTCGATCTCCATTTCATTAGACAACACTGTTCTCCCCCAAGTGCACGTTTTTGGCAGTCGTTAACTAGATACTCATTGAGTGCTGGTGGCAAACACTCGTCATAACATGGCCCCTTCTGAAACATCACGATCTTGTCGGGAGAGGTGGGCAAGTGACTCATAAAGAGTCAGAGCGACACTCATAGGCCGGCAAGAAGAGAGAATGGAACAGGGGCATTTAGAAAGATTGGGGTAAGGAAGGTTCCTAAAGCTTCCTAGAGGAGGGTGTTTAGAGGGATAGGTGGAAATTGGTTAGTTCAAGAGAGGCAAGAGGGAAAGCATTCCAAGCAAAGGGGAGCAATTTCCACCCCGGGTTGGTAGTCAAAAGCAGGATCTGATTTTGGGCAGGAAAGCAGGAAGAGGAAATCAGTCTCCAGATGCTGACATCTGTCCACTGGAGGATTCTCTTTCCCTCCTCATTTCCTGCCTCTGTTTCCGGCATCGTTGCTGCTGCAATTCCCACCCCGATGTTCAGTGTCTTAAAATAGACGGATGATTTCTCACGACTCTGTGGGCTGGCTAGGCATTTCGAGGCCCCCCCTTTCCTGGCTGTCTCCTTGAGCTTCAGTCTCTGACACCAGGGCTGGGCTTGGAAAGTTCTCGGGGTCTCCTTCACCCCCCAGCCAGGCCACGCTGGCTGCCAGCTGGGCCACTTGGGTTCCTCCCACGTGTCCCTCACCAGTAGGCTAGACAGATCTCTTCTTCAAGGGCAGGGGGTCTCCTGGTTCTAAAGGCTTGAAGCGGGGAAACTGCCACACCTGTGGCAGCCTAGCTCTAGGATCTGCAGGGGGCCACCTGTCTGTGTTCTGTTAGCCAGAGCATGGGACAGGCCAGTCTGGATTGGGGAGGGGGCGGGAAGGGGTGAGTTCCTCTTATTCACTAAGAAGCACCAGGACCTCGCTCCCAGTGATGCAAATAATTACAGTGATCTTTGACCGCAGGTGCTCGTATTGCCACTGGTGTATGTGGGGTGTCATCGAGATAAAGCGAGACCTGGGGGATAATTACAGGAAGTTGTCGCACCCTCAGAAGTGAAAAGGTTTTAGAAAGGATAGGCAGAAGAGCGGCCGGAAGACAAAAAAAACATGTCCACAAAAATTGGCATTATGTTTTGTGGTCATTCACATAGAGAAGCTACTTGTTTTCATGTGTATAGACAATCAACTACCTAACAAAAAGCTAACGAAAGAAAATGTAACCTTTAATAACTGCTGCAGCTTAAGACAGAGCAGCATGTTTATCTATTTTGCTTATTTAAATCCTGTAACTCCTCTGCAAAGTAAATCTTATTGTTGCCATTTGTCTTTTTCTTTTTTAAATATATTTTATTGATTATGCTATTACAGTTGTCCCATTTCCCCCCTTCACTCCCCTCCACCCTGTACACCCTCTCCCACCCATATCCCCCCCTTTAGTCATGTCCATGTGTCATACTTATAAGTTCTTTAGCTTCTACATCTCCCGTACTATTCTTACCCTCCCCCTGTCTATTTTCAACCTACAATCTATGCTATTGTTGCCATTTGAAAGCTGAGAAACCTAATTTCTTACTCTCAATGAGCTAAAGCGGGAAGGAGAGTTCAGTCCTAGCCAGAGAACTGGGGCAAAGGAGCCCGGGGCCCTTTCCTGGGGGCCCGGCCTTCAGCCCATGGTCACAGAAAACACGCTACGCGGGGACTCACACAGCCACACGCCAGCGGGGGCGGGGGGGGGGGGGGGGGGCGGAATGCAGCTCCTCCCACAGAGTGCCTGAGTCTGGCAGTCAGCGGGCAGCAGGGGGCGCACCTTCAGGTTCACGACCAAGTGTATACCGCCCGCCCAATAGGTCACACCGGCTCTCAAGAATCTACCTACTGCTACAACAGGGCCTTCCTACTTCACGCATTATACTGTCCTGGATCTCAGGGCCCTCATTTTAAAATCTATACTTTTCCTAAAACACGGAAGTGCTTCCCAGTGGAAATCCCTCTCAGTTCTAAACCCCCAGGTAACTTAGAATGTGTTTCGCTAAGAGACATTTGCACCCGAAGTAATAGTGATAATATTAATTTTTAGCATTACATTTATGATAAGAAATGTAATTTATTATTATATTACATTATTTTTAATACTATTTATAATAAATGTAATGGCAATAAATATTTAATTATGTAGCATCTCTGAGTGACTCTAAAAAACTTCATGACAAATACACTCATCAGAAAAGATCTCGCCCTGGCTGGTGTAGCTCAGTGGATTGAGCGCGGGCTGCAAACCAGTGTCGCAGGTTCGATTCCCAGTCAGGGCACATGCCTGGGTTGCAGGCCATGACCCCCAGCAACCGCACATTAATGTTTCTCTCTCTCTCTCTTTCCCCCTCCCTTCGCTCTCTAAAAATAAATAAATAAAATCTTAAAGAAAAGAAAAGATCTCTGTCAAGTGGAGCTAACGGGTTTATAGGATGTTTTCCCTGTACCATCTTGTTTGAACAATATTTAAGGGGAATATTGTGCGGTAAGATGTTTTCAGAGCGGATAAGAAAACTGCCCCTAACTGTGTCCAAGGGTTTCTTCTGTATTTGAAAAATAATTATGTAACACTTCCTAGTAAGCTGACAGGTCCTTTGCCAGACCACTTCCACCTAAAAACATTACAAAAAGCAAACGCTGACCTTTGCTAGAACTGAACGCCCAAATTAAAAGCGTCCTTAGTTTTGAGTCTTGGCTCCTTGGAACGTCTCCAGGGAGGCTCCGCTTGTCTGCTGATGGAGTAGGTTAACCCGTCGCCCCCAAGACTGTTTGTCTCCGTGTAACTCTGCTCATTCATCCTCAAAGGCACCTTTCCTTTCAAAGCCACACAAGCAGAGACGTTTTTACACCGAAAGAGAATTAATCATGTATTTGTCACACTGCACACCGAGCAAGTCATTTGCTACAATGGCGCGAACTGCTAGCTGTACGTCCGCTCGCCGCAGTCGAGTGTTACAATATGATATTGTCGGGTGCCTCGTGGAGGCAGGTGGGATTGATGGCAGGTGTCCAGTTCGCCCGGATACAGCCCTCGACCTCAGAAATACATTCTAAAGGAACTCTAGTGTGAGGGCAGTACACTACATAGACAATCTCTTTTTCTATGTGTCTGTCAGTGGTTCTAAATGCATTTCTCTTGGATCCAATCCTGAATTATCAAGGTCATGGGGGTGCTAGGACTTGGAGAAGTTACAATGTGTTTTAAGTGATTTAAACTTTTAACTGAGATTTTCAGGAATTTAAGTGATGTCGTATTTTGCCAATTATTTTTTTTACCTTACTAGAAAATGAACTTTTTAAAAATTTTAATCTGTTTTTCTACAGTCTGAGCTACTAACTCATTGAAACGTCTGTAAGCAAATTTCCCCTCTTAGAACATGCCCCACGAGATGGCAGAGAAATTATCCGAAACAGAGTTCAATGAACTATACTTCTCTTTAAACAGCCTTAAAAAAGATATGGAAACGTGGATTTCAGCCAAGAGAAGAAGAGTAATGGGAAAAATAAATTAACTTTAGAAGCTATAAAGAAATAAGTACCCGTAATTGGTAGATATAATATTAGAGTAATTTGGAAACACACATTTTAAACATTATTTTTAAATGAGAACTCCTTAGAAGCTTTCTGCAACTATGGGTAGGCTCTTAAGGACACAATTATCAGACAATCATTTTCAAATAACTTTGTTCTCCCGGACTTGCAAGAGAAGTTTGTGTGGAAAATAGCGTTATGTCGCATTTTTCAGAGTTGGGGCACGGGTGGAAATTCTATACGGACTTATAACTCTCGAATAATTTGTGCCCTCTTAATGGGATACGACCACAAGCTTTTGCTACTGTAAGAATGTCACAGAAAGGCCTTTTGTTCTTGAACCCCTTGATGAGTAAAAGGCATGGATGATGCCCGTCACACCTGGACACTTCCATATGCGTCAGGGACAAATATGACCCTCCCTTGCACAGCCACAATGCAGCTAGCAAGTAGGGTCGCTGCCACCGATACAACACCCCCATCTCATCGGACAACTTCATCCAGCTTCTGCCAGTTCTCTCCATGGCCGTTACAGTCAGTGGGATCGGGCCAGTATCAGCTCTTATACCTCCTTGTCATTCACCTTTAGCTTTTCATTTTTACTTACTTATCGTTTTCCCTCTGGAGCCGTTGTTGGCCTTCCTTGACCCTAGCATTTTGAGTGTGACAGACGAATTGTTTTATGGGTGTCTCTTAGGACACATTTATCTGGTAGGCCTTCATTTTTGCTTTTAGGTCATACCGTTTTGGTGGGGGCCTCAGAGGAGTGCAGCTGTGTTCTTCCCACTCCATCCTGCCGGGCGGGACGCGGTGTCTGTCTGTCCCGTTGTGTCAGATGTGAAACTTAGTCCTGGGATCAGAATGCCCCTGCCAGGTTTCTCAGGGCACAGCAATCTTTCAGTCTTTCTACAGAGTTTGCGGCAAGATAATGGAGGCGGTTCCATTCCTCATAGGACATTTGCCCGCCAGTTTCACATCTATTTCACTCCTGTGCTGTGCTGTGCTGTGCTGTCCACTCAAGTGCAGGTAGATTCTCCCCACTTTCCTTCTTTCTTCCTTCCTTCCTTCCTTCCTTCCTTCCTTCCTTCCTTCCTTCCTTCCTTCCTTCCTTCCTTCCTCCCTCCCTCCCTCCCTCCCTCCCTTCCTTCCTTCCTTCCTTGATTCTATTTATTTAATTTTAGAGGAAGGGAAAGGAGGGAGAAAGAGAATGAGAGAAACATTAGTGTGTGGTTGCCTCTCACACACTCCGTATCGGGGACCTGGCCCGCAACCCAGGCCTGTGCCCTGACTGGGAATCGAACCATTGACCCTTCGGTTCACAGGCCAGCACTTGACCCACTGAGCCACACCAGCCTGTCTTGCTCCCACCTAAAACCCTCCGGCATGAACTATGGGAAAGGAAGACACGGAGTCAGGAGGAAAGGCAGGGAAGCCAAGAAGGGGACAGGGAAACAGCAGTTATCAGAATTGGGCTTTAAAAACAAACAAACAAAAAAGAAATGCTTGAGTTCTTCTTCCATGCTTATTGTGTGGAACTTTCTGGAAAAAAGATAACTTGAATGGCTATTTTTCATCAGAGAATACTACTCATGTGTGCAAGTATTAAGGAAAAGAAGTGACATAGTTGTCACGGTGAGTTGCCTATCTGTTCAGACTTCCCCAGGGAGAAGGCAAATTTCCTAATGTCCCTTCTTCCCTTAGCTAGCGCATTCTAGAACCATCTGTAAACCAGGGTAATGGTAACAGGACTACAAACATACTGGCTCTGTCTGACTTTTACCCTCTGCGGCCCCTGCTCTGTGATTAGACAGCCAATCAAATTCTCAATAGTTCATTTAACAAACTATTGGTTAACACCTCCTGGCATAATTCAGAGCATACTATGCTCTGGAAACAGTTTGGACTTACAGAGATCTCCGGATACTTCACATTAAAGACATAATCAAGGTTTACGATGGAAGACAGATCGGTATTGTTTTTTGGGGGGGAGAGGGAGAAAGGGTTCCATGTTTCTGTTATACTAAAAAAGTAACTTTTCTACATATCTGTTAAGTCATATTTTGCGGTCAGTGTGCTCTGTGCGTATGAAATCCAGCTCCGTGTAGAGACAATTCGTTTGGCTTAATTTTCAAGTGTGTCGTCCAGTGTGAGTGAAGGTTCATGTTCCCACGTGAGCCACCCAGCCCCTCAAATCTATAAGGTCATGGCCTGCTCTCAACTTTGAGTAACAATCAGCAGTCCAAGAAGCTGGAGCTATTTCTTTTTTTTTATCTGCAGGACACCAGCTATAATAGATATTTTGTTATTGTTAGATTACTTGGTTTGGGTTTAACCAATTTCTGAGGGGATGATAAATTATGTTTTCATAACAGCCTCAGAAAAAGGATCAGGCAGCACTGTGTTTCTTATTTGGAGCCAGTTGATTTTTACACTGTAAACATGGAAGAATTGTGCAGCATGGTGGGAGAAAATGATTTTGCTAAACTTGAAATTCTACTGAGATTGCTATTTCAAATAATCAGCTGTAGGGATATTATATGAGAATGGAAAAATTCATGCTGACTTGTTCTTAGCAGAGTTAAAAAACATTTTTTTTGAGTCTGCAACTTAGAGGAGGAAATTATTTTGAATACATGGCCTTGGGTGGTAACCGTTAGCAACAAAACATGGTTCATAACGCAGTTCCACTCCACTGGCTTCGGTGTGTGGAAAAAGTACCACCATTCTCTACTCCACATTAAGTCTAATTTCTTTTGTAAAAAGTCACACTTTATCATGTTCAAAAAACATAGTCTGGATATTTAGACAAATTCAGTTCATCCGATTCCAGGAGGTTCTGATTATAATGAAAAGTTATCTAAGTGTAGGATAATGAATGTCATAATTAATGAGTGACAATGAGTATGCCCATTACAGCTGAATGTTACATCCTCACATTGGAAGAAGCAGCGCTTATAATGAGAATAGTGGGGGCTATGAAGTATGGCCGTTCTGGTTTCTAAATCCCATCTCTGACATTTGCTGGCTCTTACTATCCTGAGGCAAGTTTCTTACCATCAGCTTCCTCATCTGAAAAAGGAATAATGCTATTTTCCAAGTAGGCTCGGAGTGAAGTTTCGTAAAGCAATGCGTGTTAGTCACACAGCGCACTGCCTAGGGCAGTCTGCGGTCGTATGCCTCAGTATGATGTCTCACTAATATTACTGACTGTGCCGCTTAGGAAATTATTCAGATAAAATCAGTTTTACAGCCAACTCTGTATTAGCGATATGAAATCAATCCGTAAGTTCTTTCCACTTTCTCTTTCTGCTTTAGAGGCTATAAGCCCTAACTAAACAGGGACTTCCCCAGATTTCTTAAAAGCAAGAGCTAGTCAGGAGACATACTTGTAGCTGAAGGGACAAAAGCAAAACATGGGACATCTGGAAAAAGAATCGTTTTCTAAGGGCGGACTTGGATGGCCCAGTCTTTTCTCTTTCCTCCTTCCCTTTTCTGGCATGTGGGTATGATGCTTGGAAGGCTTCAAGTTACCTTCGAATGATGAAGATAAATGCCACTCTGGTGGGAAGGGAAGGGAGGGAGAAAAAGTAAGCTGAATTACGGATGCCATTTTTGAGCTCAAATAAGAGAAACAACTGATCAGCAGTTAACTGTGGCTTTACTCCCAGATGCTCTTGTCCGAATGGCTTTGTTACTTTCAGAAATGTAGTCTGATCTGGTTATCAGCGTAACAGACTCCTCAGCTCACCCTCAGTTCTCTCTTCTCAGCACCATCAATAGGGTGAAGCACCTTATCACCTGTCCGGAGATCCTTCAAGATTCCCTTCTAAGCCTTTAGCTCCCTGTGTTCACTGATTCTAAGTGATGACAACGTGAATTTTACCCACTCCCAAACAGGACCCAACACAGGGAGAAGCATCACACCCAGACAGCCCCGATCCGTCGCTCCCCTGCCTGGGGCCACCCGGTTTACCAGCGGTGACGGCAGATAAGGGAGAACAGCGGTGTTCTCCCTTAGGCGGTGGGAAGGAGACTCATTTCCATTTCAGGAAGAAGGGGCGTGGGAGGAACCTGAGGGACTTGATCAACAATCCCTGGGTCTGGGTTCCGTATCTGGGAATTCTTGATCCCAGAAAAAAAAAAAAACAACAATGGCTTAATTCTTTGTTATTTATCACCAGTCACGTCTCTAAACCTGATACAACTATTATTTTGAATAAAGTGATTTATATAAAGACACCAGCAGAGTAGTTAACATGTAAAATATTCAGTGAATGTTAGTTTTCTGCATTGTGTGGCCATGTATTAGGAATTCATGTATACAGCCTTCAGGAAAAGATTTGAAAAGCAGATTATAAAATGTCTACACTCTCTTTTTACTAGTGTACTGTGGACACATGCACGCACCACATTAAGCCCCGATTTCCACACACGTAAAATTGTCATAGCAACCTGACTCAATTTGCATAAGAAAAAACGTGTGTTACTATTAAATGTAAACCTTTGAGGAGAAGCATTTAGTTCAAAGTATGAAGTATTTAATGAATTAGGCTTTTCTAGCCTAGTTTCAAAGAATGGGAAGGGTTTACAGGAACAAATTTAAAGGACACATGACCAAAAATTGGGGGGGGGAGTGGGGAGGGATGGGGGTGGGCTGGAATGGGGGTAAAAGGCAGAAAACTGTACTTGAACAATGATTAAAATAAAATAAAAAATAAAATAAAAGCTTTACCTTTTTTTCTGGTTGCCCCTTTTCATATAAGATGTCTGCTAAAGCTTGAATATTCTGTTATGAATTGCTTTCTTCTTTTTCCACCCCCCCAAAAAAAAGCAGGAATTCTAACCCTGTGCGAACCTGTAAAGGCTCTGATTTGCTCCTATTACAATGCTATGACCACACGAGTTTCCTCTGCTGTTTATCCCAAGGTTTTTGCACTGGTCACAGTAGGATCTAATGACTGGTAGATGATAGTGGACTGTTTTCCTCGGCGAAGGAGGAAAGGATTCTGTTTGGAAGTTGCAATCACTCTAGGGCAACACTGATCTCATCCCATATCATTCTAATGTGTCTAGAACATACTAGTGTCAAGCACATGCATGCAAAGAGCCACCTAACACATGAATGACCAGGCTGCAGAAGGTCAAAATATTTACCGTTAGGCGTCCTGGGGCTGGAGGAAAACAAGCTGTGGACATTTTCCTCCGTGAAAATCAGGGCAGATGTGACTCCGCCAGTTCAACCCTGTTCGGTTCTCTGAAAGGATGCATTTTAGCCGGCTCCTTCTCCTCCTGCCACTGAATGCCCACGCTAAAGTTCAGAGAGCCACCTGACAAAATTCTCCTCTTTGCATAAAGGAAAGGCCCTTTCAGGACAAAGCACTCAAAGCATGGCATTCTGGAGGTTTACTGTTGGGTTTTAGGTGTTTTAAATTACGATAACTACTTTTATTTATGAGAGAAGCAGATAGTTACATACATCAGAAATACATCAGAATGAGTTCAGACTAGGAGTTTTCATTGGTTTTGACCCTTCCCGGCGAAGGAGGAAAGGATTCTATCTGGAAGTTAGAATCAGTTGAGACCAGGGCTGCATCTCTGCGGACACTGGGTTGGATAACTTTTGTTTTTGGGAGGCGTGTCCCGAGCATCACGGGACATTGAGCAGCACCCCTGGCCTCTACCCATCCACACCACGACATCTCCTTCGACATCTCCTTACTTCCTTCGGTGAGAACCAAAAAACCAAAAATCACGTCTTCACACGTGGCCAAAGGTCCTCTGCAGGGAAAGCCGCCCTCAGCTGAGAACCACCGGTGTCGGTCTGGCATTTGTTTGTTATCGTTGTGTGTGTGTGTGTGTGTGTGTGTGTGTGTATGTGTGAACCCTCTTGCACTACTGTAGGTGTTCGTATCATTCTCTTAAAAGCTTCAAGCTGTGGGGAATCCAAATGATAAAAGGAGTAGGAGACTTGCCCGGGGCCATTAAAAAAGAGCCATCCTGAGGAGAATTGGAAAATCGTTCCAATCACAGTGACTGCCAACGACAGGAGGGTACTTAGCTTCCCCTCAGACGCACCTACGGCTTCTTCTCCCAGTTACTCTCTTTTCCTTCCAATCACGCCAACTCTTTACTACTTTTCATTTGCCCTCGCTGTGTGGCCCCTGTTTACTCATTGATTCACTGCCTGATATATTCTGCTTGCAGCCCTCTCACTCTGTGGCGTTATTAGTAGCGTGTCTCTTTCTCTCACTAAATCCCCCCATGGTGAGGATCTGAGCACGCTTGTGTGTTCGATAAGCATCGGTTTTACTGGGCTACCCGAGAGATGGCAGGTCTGCGCCATGGCAATGCCTCTGGGGTCGGAATCTTAGCTCCACGCCATGTGATTATTTTCTAGAAGCCGCCTGTGGTTATTTCTGTTTCAAAAAATATATGTATTTATGCTATGCTTCCTTCATTTTTAATGCTTATTTGATCTGATTAATTTCATTCCATGTATTGGGGTGACTCATGTTGGAAAAGAGATGCACGCTGAGTCATCACAGATTTAAGGTCATGTTCCAGGCCTACGTCTGCCCCGCCTTATTGTGTACAGACTTGACTTGGGGCATGACCTTTCTGCCACTTGAAAGCCCAAGAAAGGAACATCATTTTACCCTTCAAACTTGCAGAGGATCTCATGAGAAATGGCCCCTGGTTCTCTGGTCCTCTTCCCATGAATGTCTTTCTGAAGATCAGAGGGGGACTTCAGCGACCCTGCATGAGCTCACGAGGACAACGATACTTGACAGGCTGCTGTGTGATTTTTCTTAAAACTTTTTTGAGAAAAACCACCCGGAGAGGTTGCCCCGGTACAAAGGGATCCTGTGTGGGCTCTGCCTCCGCATCAGTGACAACACTGACCACACTGTGGACTAACTTTCAAGTGGTCGGAAAACACGAGGGTTGTGTTACCATCCGATCAAACATCTTCCTGAACACGGTCAGGCAGTCGTAAGGACGAACACCTCGGGAGCGGTGGTGACGGGAAGAGGCAGTGTGTCTGCTGGGCAGAACGTTCGATCTGGAAGAAAACGCCCAATCGAGGCACATTTGCCCTTCTCAATAACTTTATGTCATTTAAAAGATTGTGTAATTTATTCCAGGCTAATCTCTTCTTATACCTTATATCTATCTGCTTCTTTTTTAAAAGATTTTTATTTATTTATTTTTAGAGAGGGAAGGGAGGGAGAGAGAGAGAGAGAGAGAAACATCAATGTGTGGTTGCTGGGGGCTGTGACCTGCAATCCAGGCATGTGCCCTGACTAGGAATTGAACCTGCGATGCTTTGGCTCGCAGCCCGAGCTCAATCCACTGAGCTACGTCAGCCAGGGCTTCTATCTGCTTCTTTTAGTCTTGAAATATCGATGTAAATAGTCCATGTCCCTGCGGCACCTCGGCGAGGATTCCCACTGAGGCCGTCACTGGGCTACGGTGACCTGGAGCTGCACTACCTCCTGAGCTTTAACCTTCACGTTTGCTCGCAATGAGCAAGTCGGTTACTTGTGATGGGGGGGAAAAAGAAGAAAAATCTACATAGACATACAGATGTAGAGAAAAATTCCTTACATTTTTCTATCGCACACCCATGAGGAGAACTGTTAAACTTCTGGGCCAGAGGTGGGGGTGGCACCTGGAACTCGGAGTGCATGAATCTTTTGGATCCTTTTGGGACGCAACTTTGCCAGGTTCCAGGGACACAGGAGGTGTCCCTGAGTGCCCACCTTCCGCTCCCGGTGAGCACGGCAGGGAGGAAGCCGACTTCCCAGCAATCTCGTCTACAAGTTTATAGCCTGTTTTTCTTTGTATGAAACAATTTAACATTTATTCTTCCCATTAGAACCTCCGAAGAGTTCATGAAATAATTGGGAAAGGCGTCACCACTTTGCCTGAGTGGGGGACAGCGCTCACTTGCTCTCGGAGAGGAAAGGGCACTCTGCAGAGCCGAACGCCGTGGTGACAGACGCAGTGGGCGTGGGCAGGGACTTCCGTCCCTGGAAACTGTGGCAAGTGGCTAACAGAGAAGATACAAGGTATGAAGTTATAGTTCGTCCAAATATAAAGGAGAAAATACATTACCTTGTTCATCATTCCTAGCAAATTCACTCACTCACGGTGTTCTCTAATTCAACTCAAGAAATGAACATACATTTCAACATGTGTTTGAACATGTTGAAATGCTTCCTGCATGACGTATAGCATCATATCTATAAAAATATAAAAATGTATAGCTGCAATTATTTGAACACGATGTTTACCTTTTATCCAGTACTTTAGGCGGCACAGGCAAATGGAGAAGGAATATAGGTATTCTGTTCACTTAAGGGGAAAATCCAAGAGGTCTAAGGCCAAAGCATCACACACACACACACACACACACACACACACACGAGTATTCCTGTGTACAACATGAGGACTGGCCACAGTGACTGTTTGGGAAGATGCTGCCTTTGGCCGCTGCAGAAAGCCAGCTCTGGTTCTGAATCATAGGAGGGGCATACGAAAATGCAGGCGGTATCAGCCAGCTTCTCCGCACGATCTCATTGTTTATTCTTTTCTCATCTTCTGCCTCCCCTGTATTCCTCGCACACTTTTCCATGGGAAGTTCCGCTTACTAACGACGTTTCTTCTCCCTCTCTGTTTCCTCCCCCCCCAAACTTCCCCAATTAAACCACTCCAGACGAAGATAAAGGGATTTCTGGGTGAGCAGTTTGAACCAGGCGCTGTGGCAGGCAAGCCGCCTGCCCGGAAAACACGCCGGCCGGCCACACACTTGCAGTGCAGAGACACAGACACGAGTGGCACACGGCCCGCTTTCTGCACGGACGAGCTCACGGACTAGAAAACTCCACAGAACACATTAAGGATCACAAATGGAAAAATGCGGGTATCGGCTTAAATCTTGTCTCTGCCTGTTACAAAGTGTTACACAGAGGGCTAAATCATCTAAGTGCGAAAACACAGTGCTGGCCTCACACTAAATAAGAAAATATTCGTCAGAATCCTCATTACTGCCATCATCAGAATTACTGCCATCATTATTGTGAACTTAAAACAAACACTAAAGGAGTTGACACACTGAATTACGATGGATTCTCTTTACTATGTGACTGTAACTGTGTCCACGAATCAGTTACACACACACACAAATGACAAATGTCTAAATTCACCAAATAACAAGGCAGTACAGGTATGCAGTAGTATTGGGTTTCTTTTTCTTGGTAAACAATTCAGGATTTCTGGATGTAAATAGCATATACAAAACAGCCCCGGGGTCAGTCTTTCCAATCTTCCTACTAAAACATCTGCAGAAACAGAACAAGATGAAACTCAGAATCCTGAGTAAAAGCAAAATTGCCTACAAGGTCTTGGCAGAATCAGGGATCATGTTTTACTAACTTCCTAGGGTTATGAAGATGAACTGAGGGGTGGCGGGGGGGTCTTTCCTCGAAGAAACCCAAGGTCCTCATCAACCAGAAAACCCATCAGATTCTATTTGTCTTTGACCTCACTGCTCAGATGAAATGTCTCTTTATCAGGGAAGACATATAGTCTCCCAAATAATGAGTCCCTTGATAAAACACTGTTTCCTTAAGACTGCTTATCTGAGTTTTAATTTATATCCATCTGTCTCACCCTCTTCCTCCCTCTCTCACAAAGTTCATGTTCCTTTAGCAGCAAGAGGAGAATCTAATTGTCCGCCGTCTTTCCCCCAGGGCCCGGTGCGCAGCCTGTGCAGAACCAAAGCGCAAACAGTGTTTTTTTTGGATGATCAATGGCTTTCTTCCCATCAAACATCCTTCAAAGAGAAAGTCAAAGAGCCACAGAAAAAAGAACGGAATAACACACTGCATCTCAAAACTGATTAGTGGATTCAAGGTAAGTCTTTCAAAAATCCTGGCAGTCTTTCTAAAAAAATGACAAGCTGATTTTATTAAATAAGAGCAAATGGAGAAGAATATCCTAGAAACTCTTTAACTGGGGAAAATATACTGGAGGGAACAACCATGTCAAAATTATAACTATAATAATTAAGACAGCGTGGAACTGGCACACAGATGGGCGGACTGATAAATGACACAGAGCAGAAAGACAGACACAGATCCACACGTATACAGAAACTTAATTACTACAGAACTGGCTTTATAGAACAGAGGGAGAACATGTGGACCTTCAGATACATCTAGGAAGCAGTTTGTGTCGATTTAGAAATGTAAAGGTCTTGAATGAAATACCTCCATCACTCCATATAATAACAGCAATTTTAAATGGAATGTGGACCACGTTAAAAGGCAAAATTAAGCTGAAGACGTTGAGGGCCTAAGGAAAAAGAAGTCAGCCCTCATATTAGAAGTGCAAATATCAAACAAGAATAATAAAAATGATCTATGTCTAGACTACTTACCCCAAAGAAACACATTAAAAGCTAACGAAGCCAGTGTATACAAGTGGACTAGCTACTGTGCAATACCAGTGACATTGAGAGTAAGTGTCTCATAAGAAAAATGCAGTTCTGTGAAATATGAAATCTGATGAGCAAATTTAATTTGCCAATTAAACTGTAATTCATAAGTAAGGGAAAATAAATTCCTATCTGGACATAAAAAACAGTAATATAATTTAGCCTGTACAGACTTTCATTACAATTTTACAAATATTCAGTAAGAAGAAATGTGAACCCCTGGGCAAAAGATGGCACCTAGAAAAAACATTGAGAATAAATATTGATAAAAATATATTAGCATGTTTAATTAACTCAACAGTAAAGAAATAATAGTTTGCACTTTTGTGATACTGAAACTAAATTTGACAGAAAGTTTGAGGAAAAATATGGATGCAGATGAAGGTAAGTGGAGTAAAAATAACTCATACAGTTAAAGACAAGTTTTTTGTGCCTAACATTCACTGTCTGCTTTGTCCTCAGTAAACTTGCCCCAGCCACCAGGAATTGAAATAAGATGCTGTATTATGTTTGATCAGTTCACAAGGGTAGTTGTGAGTGTTTGGTGCCAATATCATATGTGCAATAGAGCTTCCATAACCTGGAAATAGTTGAATTAATTCAATCCTTCTATAAACTGTTTCATTGCCCCACCCTTTATTATAATAAATCTATGAACATTTTAAAGGGAACCCTGTTTCTTATAAGCAGGTAAAAGGAAAGGGTTGTTTTAGTTTTTGGCAAACTGTGATTGCCACGCAAACCACAACATGCCAATTAACTAGAACACGCCAGCGCATTAGAATGCAAAGGAGAGCAAAGCCGATGGTGAGAGGGGACTTTGGGAAGGCAAATGCTTCGTTGTTTTTTTCTTTAATTGAAATGATGGGGCTCATCAGAATTCCATGACGGAACTAGTGAAAAGTTGAACCATCATTACTGTCCTGAAGCTGAGTCTGTTTTTAAACGAAGTCTTCACGTACTTCATTCTGCGATTATCTGAGAGTTTAAACAATACATCTGACACTAAGTATGCAATTGTTTTATTAACGTGTATAAACCTCTAGTTTTTATTTAATGCCTACTCTCATAATGGACTCGAGAATTTTATTTTCCTTGAGAAATATGCATGTTCTTTTCAGGTGCGCAACAGCCAGTTAACATTCTATACCTGAATACTCACAACTGAAGGATTGCTACTCCTGTCCTTATCCATTGTGCATTTAGAAATCTTAGATAAATGTCGCATTTATTCCGGACTAGTACACTGAGATATATGGTTACTTTATCACTCGTGAAATCATCAAGGACTCAAGAGGAAAAGCAGTAGATTAGGATTAATAATTTATATGTGAAACTTGATTTACATTCACCTACTATTTTTCTACTCAATGAAACTGCCTATGTTTAAAGGTACTGCTAGTGAAGATAGATTCACTTAAAGTAATGCTGATTCATAAACACTTCAGTGAGCCAAAAGTATAATTTAACAGCAATAGAAGTGGAGCTTTGAATGGAGCAAAGGAGAAAATTGTATTATGAAAATCCTTGCCAAGAAGGTGAGTATGTTCAATTGATTCACATTTCTTGGGACATTTACTCAGAAGTATCCCATATTTTTAAAAATCAGGTCAACTTTGTTATTGCATTAATGCACTTTTGTGATTAATTTTACTAATGAAGAATATCCATTTTCACAAAGCATGCGTAAAAATATATCACTTTTAGAGAGAAGAGATTTTCAAGGTCAATTGAGTTATTAAATAACACAGAATGGGCTCCTTGTATTTTTTAAAAAAGAAAACTTAATTATTCTGCCAATAAGAAAAACAAAAAACATTTTAGTTTTTACCTGATTACAGATTTTAGCAGCCTAATGGATAGAAAAATAGATTTAGCTTGGTATTTCAATTATAATAAGAAATTAGTCTTCTATCTTAAATATGTGATTGAGTCTACTCAAGACTGTCATATTGAGTATCTAGTCATTTTTATTCAGACCTGAAAAAAGGCTAAAATAACATGGTTTTTCCTACTTAATTAGTTGGACCTAGACAAACATCAAATCAAAACTTTCATAAATAGCATGCCATGATGTTATCTCCCAGATACAAAATGTGTTCTGCCAAAAGAAGTTAATAAATGAGAGCTTAAGATAAATTTTCGTTTCCTCGCAGTGATCCTTACTTGTCGTGATTCCGTAGCTGATTCAGTAAGTATTTATGGAACACATACTATGCTCAGAGAACTCTCCTTGGTCTTACACTATATATATAATTAATTTGTTTGTTTTTCAGTTTTTACAGTCATAGATCCTTTTTCTTTCTTTTTCAGAATTAATGTGAAAGGTAAGACAAGAAAACACCAACTACATATAAATCCCTGGGACATAAACGTGCAGCTGGAAAAGCCTTCTCTTTGCCCACAGCCCAGAGGGCACGGCGGAGCCCTAGGTATTGACCAGAGGAGTCCTGGCTCTCTCACTCCCTAGTGCTCAGAACCTGGGAAAAGCAGAACCTGACATTTTACGTGAGTTCCTTTCTGCTACAGAGTCGAGCTTTCGTTTGGTGCAATGGAGACCAGAGTCTTTCCTTTCCAAAGGTAAATTATGAATCAATTTCTTTATAATTCAATCAAATCAAATCAAAACAAATAACAGTAAGGAAAACAAAACAATTTTTGAATTCCCCAAATGTTAATAGATTCCAAATATAATACTGGAACAAGTAATGTGGTTCCAAATCTCAGCATTTATAGTCTCTTAACCAAATATATTTGTTAATTTAAATTAAATGTTCAAACTCTGCTAGAAACACACACACAGTATAATAGTTTACTTGAATATAAACATTCATGGTCCATTGTTTTTTTTAAAGAATCCTACGTAAGTGAGTTACTTTATTGGGATTTGGTATTAGTATGCTTTGTGAGATCCTTGACAGTTTAAAAACTTTAAAATATCGGCATATAAAAATGCATCTAATGCACATATATGAAACTGAGAATTATATTAAAATTATGTTTGCCATAATGATTCCTGACATTTGTACTGAAACTTACAGAGCCTTAATAAATAACCTCATTTGACTTTTACAAGTGCATTGTGAGGTATGCAGGACAGGAAATAGCCCAGGAAACAGAGGTTAAGTGGCTTGTCCAAAGTCCAAGGATTAAGTAGCAATAAATCCAGAAATCAGGTTTTTCATATAAGGTCATTGCTGCTTCTACACTGATACTTTAATGGACCTGACACACACAAAACTTTATTAATATAATATAATATAATATAATATATTATAATATAATATAATATATATAATTTCCTTATAAATAAAACACTTCCCTCAAGAAAATTAAACTATTTTTATTCTAGAAGACAACAAAAACTAGAAATATTAGTTTGCTAAAAACTGCTAATATTTTAATATTTAATTCCCATTCCTCTATATGATATATATGTTTATATATATAGTTGTCTTTAATTAATGTAAGGAAATATATTGTATTCAGTTGCATAATAGTTTAAATGCTTTGGAATGAATCACCTTGCTGTTACCAAAAATCAAATCTGGATCCAAATCCGGGTCAATGTCCTCTATGCGTCCTTCCTTGAAGGACACCTCACTGTTCCTGCATTTTTTCATCAAAATCCAAGTCGGAAGCCTCTTGGGCCATGCTGGCCCAGTGCGAGCTCACTGTCCCCTGGTCCTGCTCTGGCAGCAGCCCTGCCCTGTAGCCCGGGAAGCTGCCTCCAGCTCAGCCTTTATTTGCATCCACGGCTCTGCTCTCAGAATCGCTCCCTCTTCAGTTTATGCCTTCTCTGTCGCTTCTGGTCCAGGCTGGCCATATCTGCTGCTGCTGCAAAATTCTCAACACCTGTCGGCCTCTTGTGCCACTCACGGCCGTCTGAGTCAAGGTCAAGTGGGTCTTTGCAGATCTCCTCTGGATACCAATATCTCTAGTCCTGGCTTCTGCTGAGATGGGATTGGATCCCTGATGCACAGGCTAAATCTTTTTCCCTAAGGTTTTCCAGCAACAAATTTGGTGTTTTCTCCAGAGCATGCTTTCTCATTTTTTTTTCCAATATGGAAAGATGGAGAATTTCCCCCAAACTTTTAAAGTCTTTTATTTTCCATATTATATTTAATTGGGCATGTTTTTTTGAACTAAGTGTGAAATACAAGCCTAATTTTGTTTTTGGACATACAAATTGCCAATTATTATAGAACCATTTAATAAGTAGTTTACCAATCATGAACTACTGTGCAGCGCTCTCGCTGTCTCACGTATATTTTTTATGTATGTTTGGTTTGTTTCTAGGATTTCCTCCTATCTCCTTGTTCAAGGCAATGTCAAAACCATACATTAAAATATATCTCGATATCTGGTAGATTAACCACATCCCCAATGTATTGTTTATCAAAATTGACCAGCCAGAATCTTATCTTGTATTGGGCGTTTTTACTCCCAATACAAGAATATAATAGAGCAGGTAGTAAGGAGGGGGGTGGCGTCTGTTAGCTCCTGTGTATGAGACTTTGCCCCTTTCCTAAACCTGCCGGTTCATCGAGACTTGAACTATAGACAGCCTTTCTCCAGGCTCTTTCTCTGGCTCCTGCTTAAAACCAGAAATTCTGCATAGCTCCTGCTGCCTGACTTCTGCTTCCCTTGGAGACTCTTCATCGTTTGTGTCTGAGAGGAGCTACATTCCCAACTGCCTCCATTCCTGAACCCAGACACCCACAAGCCCAGCACCTCTAGAAACCCATGCCTTTGACTCCCCCCATGTCTTGTGCACGAATAGGTTTTTCTTTGTGTGTGAGTGCTTTTAGAGTTGGGAAGAGGGTGGAAACTCAAGTGTTATTTTAAATGTCTATTATACTAGAATATTAGCCGTGTTCCTTTCCAATTGCTGAAGGGCAAATAGAAAAGAAAATGGAAAGAGAGAGGATGTATTATGTAAGTACACATGAAACAGTTCTGTGATAAAAACAGAGATGGTCAGGTATGAGTACTCTGAAAAAGAAGTCGGAGAAAGAAATGGACCGATGGTCCTTGGCAGAGCGAAGTTTCGGAATAACACTTCTGTGTCTTCCTATGGTAAATGCCTACTTTAATGAGTGTTTTATTATCCACTAAGACTGAATAATACGGCGTTCATAAAAGAAGAGCTCAGAGCAGAACATAATGACGGATTTTCAGTAAACAAGAACAGGTTAAAGAGAGTGATGGAAACTAAAAGCTAAATCCCACATGCATTCAGCCAAGAGCAGGTCAATCTTCAGTCCTCAACATCCCGCTCCTGAGCTTTCAGAGCTGTGAACTATCATGCAATACAGGCTGGTACAGGGAGGCTCTCGTTACCTACACAGTGACAGCCTCGGGACGCCTGCATTTGCACGCCGCCTGCACTTGCACAGATGGGCACGCCAGAACCTCTAATGGATTTTCTCCACTTGTCCCACAATAATAGAGAATTCAGGAGAGTTGGGGGGCTTTGGAATATTCACTTTTTGTGAATGTCCGTAAATACGTATTTGCTACTCTGAACATTATAGATGAGGGGTCCACATGCTAAATTAAACATTTGCAAAATAATGTCACTAGGCTTTCGGAATTACAAAATGTGGGCATTTTGGTGTTCTAAGTTCCATCATCAAAGAAAGTACAATTTGTATTTACTTTTTAAACCCTATTTTAACAACACAATTTATTACAAAAATATGTACAAAGAATAAAGTTGTTTCATGTTCCACTGTAAAGTTTTGTCTCTTTTACTCCTTTGCCCCCCTCCCCGCATTCACTTCCTTACAGGATAAACTTGCTTATGGATTGATTCCAGTTTGCTGGGATGTAGTGTAAGCAATATTTTAACAGGCAAAGCAAGGGCAAGAAGTAGAGCATTTGCTCATGGTAACTTGGTATGACACTGCCTTTTATCTTCTCTGGAAAAGCTGGACCATCTTACAAGCAAAATAAAATACACAATTTGAAAATAAAATTTGTAAAATATACCTTTTTATATTGTGTGTTATATGGCTTAAACCGTCATTAAACCTTTAGTTAGTTTTGTTAGACCAAAATTAAATTTCATACATCTTTATGGAGCTTGCGTTTAAAAACCTTGTGCCTGACACAAGAACTTGCACCCCCCCTCCTAACACTTCATTAAGATCATATAAAAAAAAGAAAAGATAGAAACCAATAGCAGCAGAGTCAGGACAAAGATTTCCAGATTTGGTGAAATTAAAAGTTATATAGTGGAGTCGGCCAATGAAAACAGAGGTGAACAAGGTGGTAAATGAGCAAGTTCATGAGCCTGCAAACTTTTGGCCTTTGAGCCAGAAAAAGTGGAGGAACCAGGGGGAAAGGGTGGAGAGAGAAAAGATCGGAGATGAAATGGGATTAATAGAGAGTTGCCTTGTTTGAATAGACAATTGATCCTTCGGCCTAAAGCGTAGCGCGGAAGCCAGGTGCTCACCCGTGGGCGGGCCAACTCAAGGCTTTGCAGAGGGGAATGCGAGAATAAGAGTGTGGGTGCTGGAATTCAGAAGACAGTAAACCCTCCTCACCATTTCCCTTCTAGCAGTGAAAATAAGTTCCTTCTGAATGCTCTGAAAAGAAGCATGTCTGTAAAAGAAGAAAAAAGATCACCATATTCTTAATTTTAAAAAATTGTGGATTACAAATGATCAGTAAATGCTTTCTAAAACATTACCAGCATATATAAAAGTTATTTTTGAAATTTATCAGCATATTACAAGGTAGAATAAGAAGAAACAGAAAAAAATGACTTCGGGTAAATATATGTATTCAAGGAGATCATATAAAATATTTTTCAAAAATGTATTAAATGTATCTCAAAAAGTGCAAAGTTACGGCACACTCAAACAGAAGCGGTCATAAAAGAAGAAATAGCTCTTAAAGCAAAAGGTTTGCTGAAATAAAGTTATACAACAGTAATAAATTGAGTTTACAAGATAAAGTCATAAAAATATCCTGAAGAGTAGAGCAGAAAGACAGGAATTTATAAGTGTAGACTCAGGATAAAGTCATCGCAGGGCAAATGTCCACCAAGTAGTAATTGCCACTTCAACTTTGGAAACAGTAAGTGGAAGAAAAATTATATAAGAGATAATGGGATTCACCCATGAGACATCTGGTGGGGCTTTGTTGATTTTTTATTATTGATTTATACTTATTTGTTACTGGCCGCCCAGGTTTTTTTTCCTTTTTCTTTTTTTTCTTCTTGATTCGGTCTTGGAAGGTTGCATTCTAGGAATCAAACATTCCTTCTAGGTACCAAATGATGGCAAGAATTTTATAAT